>NC_134694.1:21050472-21350472 GCF_050947455.1 Rhinoderma darwinii | reverse complement strand
GCGATAGCATGGGGGTGGTGTTAGCAATTAACTTATCAGCATCTTCTCCACCGGTGGTTCAGTTGTTGCGTCACCTAGTGTTGGTGTGCTTGTCGTTAAACGCGTGGGTAGTTGCGGTGCATGTACCAGGGGTTTCCAATTGTATTGCTGATGCTCTCTCTCGCTTGCAGTAGGATCACTTTCGTCAATTGGCACCGGATCTGTTCGGCTTGGCTTGCCCGGAGCATCTCTGGGATCTGGTTTCGGTCCCGTGGACAGGTTGATTGAACGGTCGTTGGTTAGTGCGACTTGGAACGCTTATTCGGCTTGTTGGCAGCAGTGGGGAGTGTTGGGTAACGTCAGCACGGAGCAAGACAGGTTGGTGGCATTGCTGTACTGGTTGGGGGATGCTTCGGAGGCGGGGTTTTCTCTGGCTAAGGTGAATCGTTTCGTGGCTGGTTTGGCGTTTGGATTTAAATGACGGGGTTTACAGGATGTGTCCAAGCATTTTCTAGTAAGGCAAGCTTTGAAAGGTTTGCGGCGAGGCAGGGCTGAAGCAGATCAGAGGCGACCCATGTCTTTTACCCCCCTTGGTTCGCTGGGTGCATCGCTGGAGGCTGTTTGTAATTCACCTTATGAGATGGAGTTGTTTCGGTTGGCTTTCTCCCTCACGTTTTTTGGAGCACTCAGAACTGGGGAGTTGGTTTCTCCTAGTACGGCGAGGGCTGGGGGATTGCGTCAGGCGGATGTGGGTCTATACGGGGATAGACTCGAGTTGTTTTTGCAGCGGTCCAAGACTGATCAATTGGGACGGGGTAAGCGGATAGTGTTGTTTGCTCTCCCCGGGTCGGCGATGTGTCCGGTTGCTTGTATGGTTGCGTTTAAGCCACGTGGCGAAGTGCCTGAGTCGCCATTGCTCCGCCATGAGAATGGCTCGTTTTTGTCCAGGTATCAATTTGATGCTGTATTCAAAAAATGCTTGGCTGAGGTTGGAGTTGGGTACGGGGGTTACTCGTCTCACTCGTTCAGGATCGGCGCGGCTACAGAAGCTGGGCGTTGGGGGTTGGATGACGAGGGCGTGCGTCGCATTGGCCGCTGGGAGTCTAATAGGTTTAGGACTTACGTGCACCCTCATTTGTTGTGAATTTGTAAATTGTTTCTGATGGCCTTTTATTTGCGTTTGTTTGTCCTTTCATTTCAGATCATCGCCCATGTTTAGTTTGGCTGTTAGGACATTCTTATTTGCATTGGGGGGCACTGCGGGTGGACATTCGCCCGGATGGCCGCCAGCTTCGCATCCCGCGGCATGATGCGGTTTTACATTGGCTGGGATTTAGAAGTATGTTATGGAGCCGGGTATTAACCGAGTTTCAAACATACTCTCAGCTAGATAGAGTCCCGGAGGTTTTGGTGTTGCATGTTAGGGGGGAACGATCTGAGAAGTACGCCCTTTTCGTGAGCTAGTGCGGGATATAAAGCACGATTTGTTGTGTCTGTGGGCGTCTTATCCATCCTTAGTGATTGTTTGGTCGGACATAGTTCCAAGGAAGTTTTGGCGCTTGGCAAGATCAGTGGAAAGCTTTAATAAAGCCCGCATTATGGTGAACCGGGCGGTGTCATGTTTCGTTGCCAAGAACGGGGGCATGTGTGTTCGACACAGGGATTTGGAGTCTGGAGTTGGAATTATTGGCGGAGTGATGGGGTACATTTGACCGAGGTTGGAATTGATCTGTGGAATCTGGCCTTAGCAGAAGGAATTGAGAGGGCGGTGGTGGTTTGGAGGGACTCACAGGCTTAAGGTAGTCAAGGCCTGTTTCGCTGTGGCGGGGGGAGTCCTTGAGGTTGGTCAGTACAAAATGGTGGGGGGGGGGGTCGCTTCGGGGGTATGCGTCTCCCAAAAAGGTATATCATTTGAAGACTTCATAGGGTGTAATCCCTTTGAAGTGGTCTTCTGGTGGTTGGAGCCATTTGCAGAGGTGAGCGGTGCCTCCGAGCTGGTTTACGGCTGGAGGTAAAGAGTTGGTGGTGGTTTGCAGATGGCTAACTAAAAGGAAATCTGGTTTAAATGGCTTCAAGGATTTCCCCTGCTCTGTTAAGTGTTAATAATGTTGATTGTTATTTCTGATTCTGACCCATGTTGGGTCATGTGAATTATAGGAGGAATTCTCTGGTCGAATTCCTAAAGGAGTTATCCGAATGTTTCGGATTAAGTTGCATTTAAAATAATGTAAATAAATAAATGGCTGCTTTGGCCATTTCACATCCAACCTCGGTTGTCACGTGTCGTTATTTGGTGGTGGGCAAGAAAGGGTGAATGAAAGTTAAATGGTTTAAATAACACATGACTCTACTTAGGCCAGTCATGCAACTTTTTGAACACACTCGACTCACTAGTTCTTTATACAGAGATACAATACAAGTAGTTGAACTGTTAGCTTTACTATTCTCTCCCCTATCTCTTTGGTATAAAGTTGTCATAAGAGGAACACAAAATAATTACTTCCAAGGGATTCTGTTTATCAGCCAGTGTGGCGGAATATAATCTAATTTGTCCCTGGGGGTCATTATACTTGTTAGTAAGGTGTGAGTACAGAAGCCGTATCCTATTCTCCCCAGTGCAGTCTAAAACACAGCGGGATCTGTATCATCATGAATAAATATCATTCAGACTGGTTAGAAATTACAGTATTGTTATATTAACTGGGAACTATTTGAATATTGGTTTTATTTTTCTGTGCAGGTTGGCACTGCCATGTATAAAACAAATATAACATGAATGCGGCTGTTCCGTCGACAAAAATAATACATTTTAGGATAAAGTATGATGTTTCTATCATTCACAACTGTACAATGTATGTGTGGGGTAAACGTAAAAGCATTTTGCATTTCAAAAAAAGATCTTGGTGCCCAAAGTAGGGATTTTAAAATGTGCCCCCTCCAACTTCATCCCTGAAGTTCATTATTATAAGGCTAGATTCACACAAACGTGACAGATTTACGTTAAAAACGTGCGTGAATCGGTCAGTGTGCGTTGCGTTATACATCAGTGCGCTTTGCGAGTGCCATGCGTTTTTCATGCACTCGCAGAGCACTTTTTTTTCTTCAATGGAATTGATGCGCAATGATGATGTGCATCTGTGTGCGGTGCGTGGTTTTCATGCACCCATTGACGTCAATGGTCGCATAGGTTCGTGAAAACGCTCCAATATGGGACATGCAGTGAGTTTCACCCAACGGACTTTCGCCGTCTGAAAACTCCTGCATGTGTGAACAGTCCCATTAAAATCAATGGGTCCGTGTGCAGTGCGTGATTTCCACGCACAGCACAAGGATGAGTTTTACGCTCGTCTTAATATGGCCTAACAGTTGGATGGATGATCATTAATTTATTTCCAGTCACCCCCCTTCCTCACCAATCCCTGGAGTTCTTATCTATAATACATTTCTGTTTACCCCCATGCCCCCCACACACTTGCAGCTCTCAATGTATGGCTGGCTGACTACTCTACCACGTATCTGTAGTAGGGCCTCCCGGCTCCTGCATCTCCTCAACTGGCTCCATTTATCACTTATCTTGGATGTTTATTTTTTTTATTTTAACTCCATTGAACCCCATTGCCCCCAACCCTCAATAGTGCCCATGGTGGTCGTCTACTCCCCTTACCCAGCCACTGAAACCTGCCATCTGCAGACAGCATGTTATAGAGCAAAAGGATCGAAGCAGATTTAGATGTAGATTTTTGGGAAAAGATTAAGTAGCACGTCTTCTGGGCTTATGAGTCTAATGGGCGGTTCTACTTAATGATTGACAGCTCTCTCTGCGTGTACTGGATATATAAACCACACCCAGTAAATAGGGATTTCTACAAGTCATACTGAATCATTTCCCCCAAAAGTATATATTGATCTACTCAGCTCCTTCTACCCGCAAATAAGACTGCATGATTGGCTCTGTTTTGGTGTACTCTGACTTTTACTGTCATGGCACACTGTAACGACCATTGATATGAGGATACTGTGACTTGCTCTGCTCAGGTATCGTCAAGACAAGGACACACATTTAATAAGGTTTTTTTTACATGGCTGCATTAATGGTACATGTTCATTCCGTGTATATTTTTCCAAAACCAAGAGAAGACATATATTGATCGAGAGAAGTAGGAAAACCTTTACTTTACAATGATTTACATATTTATCTCCTAGTTTCATACTACAGATTGTGGCACACTAGTGGCAGACGGCTCGGGGCTGAAGACTGAACCAGATATAAGAATACTGGACCATAGAATAAGCAGGAACGTAGTCAGGACAAGCCATAGTTTCTACCAATTTCCTAATATCGTACCCCATTTCCTTTTGGTACTACTCTGTGCATACATAATGATATCTAACCCTACTGTGTAGCAGTAATGTCATTTTTATGTATCCTTTAATGCTGTACCAATTGCAATGCGTAATCCAAAAGTTGAGACCAAATTATTAGTAACACGAACGAGTTCAATCCGAAAAAAAACCAAAACTGAACCAAATCAGAACCAGGAGCAAAAATCATACAGAGCTGAATGGACAGGAAGGCTTTAAACAGAAACCAGCAAGCTGCCGGCCTCAGCAGAATTATATTACCAATCTCTTATAATATCACCTAGTCTTGCAGGGCAATGGCTGTATCACACAGCAGCAGCCCTGCTCTAACATCATTCATGTATTACTATTCATAGCTGTGCGGCCACACAGCTTCGTATCGAAATACATGAAATAACGGTATTGAACAGTTTCAGGGTGCACGGTATCGAAACAGTATCGAAGTTTCGATGCATCGTGTAACCCTAGGTATAGCATCCATTTTTCTAATCTGGTACAGTTGCAATTCATACCCCTGTTTGAGGTCATTTTTTCAATTTAAACCAATTATATAAAAAATATCATCCCCTCACAATAGACTTTATCTTGACATACTACCAAAACAACCAATAGTAGAAAACAAAATATTATACCATGTTTACGTGTTTGAGACTAGAAAAACATGATGCCTCCTACCAGAAAGAACGCCACATTTATCCATAGGACATTTTGTGGTATTGCAGCCCAGCCCCTTTAAAGTGAGTAGGGATAAGCTGTAATACCACACACAGCCTAAGGACAAGTGTGGCATTGTTTTTGGAATCTCATACAACCCCTTTAAATTTTACAAATGGAATAACCTCTATTGAATAGGTAAGTAATAAAACCGGTATATGTTTTTCCCTGTCACTTTTCTGTCTGCTAGTTTGCCTTATGGTCATAGTCCTAACTTGGTAGCATATTAAGTCATGTGTCAGCATAGAAGACATGGCATCAAGAGGAATGGCCCGGTGTCTGGGTGTCAGTCTGAGTGCTAGTGATTCATGGAGTGAGATCATCGGTGGAAGAGTTCTGCATTAGTCCAGACTGTGTATTACAATAAGTAACAAGCCGGGCGTCAGATGGAGAACGCCAGGAGATTCTGCATCAATCTCTTCAGGAAGAGTTTGACACCTTCTTCTAGGTAGAAACGACAAAGTGCTTTAGGAAATCTATCTGTCACCAGCTTCTGTAAGCAGGATTACAGGATTATCCATTAGTGCAATAAATGCTGGAAATAAGTGATGCAAAATAAGGAGCGTTCTATATAATAACCTTATGTCTGAGCTGTTTACAAATTGTTGTCCTTCAGCTGCATATTTTCTGCACCAATGCATCACTTGTAATCTAAATTTGTATGAAGGCCAGTTGTCACCACTGATCGCTCACTGACATATGACCCATCTGAGAAGTATCACAAAACTCCTAACAACTTCATAGTAATAGTAAGGATGAGAACCAGTTTTGTTACAGCTTCTGCATATGGATTTTCCCTCTAAAATCATATCCAATGGGTTTTAGAAAAAGGGATCACTCCTTTAATGCATATAGATAGCCTTGAGAGTAACTCCACAATCTTTACATTATTTTGATAAAAGATAATTTCTTGGAGATAAAATTTACCAGATAAATAAAATATGACAACATGCGACGCGTTTCAACCTAGAACCTAGGTCTTCATGAGGCATAATGTCTGATCCCCTTTTTCCAAAATCCATTGGATAAGGTTTTCCACCGGATGACCTGGTGTATACCAGCCACCGGTGTCCACTCCAGAGGCATGCATACTGTTCCTGTACGGAGTCCATGAGACTCAATTTCTCAAAATTGAGTTGTGGCGACTATCCTGCACAACCTCAGAGGGTGAGTACCATCATTACCTCTTGACTCACTATTATCTCTTACACCTTCGCTACTATCTTCTTGTATAAAGATACATCCAAACATTATTTCCTTAGAGGATCACCTGTATCTTTTTTTTCTTCCCCACCCCACATACACCTCTTTTTCAAGAAACCTCTAAAGTCATGCAACTTCCACGTAATAGCTTATGTTTATTAAATATATTGTGTAGCACTATACGAATAATGCTGATTTTCAGATTTGTTGACATTTAAAGGGCTTGTCAAAGTTGGAAGGGTATTTTTTTTTACTGCAATTTTTTTCCACCAAACGCAGCGCCACTCTCATCTATGGACTTAGTATGGTATTGCAGCTCAACCTCATTCACTTGAATGGGGTGGAGTTGCACTACCAGAGACACATTAAGGACAAGAGTGGCACTGTTTCTGGTAAAAAGTAGACCATTTTTTTTTTACTGCAGAACAACTCCTTTCAAGTGAAAGTGATACATTTCCATATTATAATATATTAGAATATACTAGACCTCACTACACTAGTCAACAGCCCATTAAAAATTATAAATTAACTTTCCATGCACTTACAATACCTTTTTGATTTTCTTGCATTGTGAATCAAAACCTTCTGTTCTGATCAAAAAAGTGTTTTCCGCTAGATACTATGGACAAAACTTGTTTGGTGTAAGAAATTAAAAACTAGCACTGAAGAAGATTCTTCAGCTTTAAAAAAAACAAAAAAAAACACAAACAATGGAAAATCCGTAAAGGTGGGTTTACACGTTCAGATATGTACTCAGAACAAGCCGAAAAAATAAACATCCAAGCTAAGTGATAAATGGAGCCAGTTAATTACAGGTCGATCGGCGCTTTTTTAAAGGCCCTTTACATGGGCCAATACAAATTGTATAGGGACGAATGATCATGAATGCGATCGTTTGGTCCCCATACAGTTTACATAACATCGGCAGCAAATCCCCTGTTTACACATGTAGATGTGCTGCTGAAATCAGGAAATCAAGTGATGAACGAGCGTGTGCTTGTTCGTTGACTAATCTCTGACCTGTTTACATTGGGGAGTGATCGGTGAGCTTTATTTGCCAGAAGTAACTTTTGAGGACAAATAATATAAAATAAAACGTAACATGCAAAGAAAAAAATGGAAACATGTTTGAAATTAAAGGGGTTGTCTTGTTTGTAAAAACCCATTTTTAAGTACCCTATTAGAGAATTCTTAGTTATTGGGACCTCCATCAATTAAACCGAATAGAGTGGTTGAAAAGACTGTCTCTCTCTTTCCCTCTATGGACGACCCAGCACATCCATACATTATACAAAGAACTCATTAATTTCAATGGTTACCATGTAATGTTTTATGTCCCCAGTGGTGGCAGTGCAGGGCGATCGCTGCAAAGTTATCCAGTAAAAGGCATACGACTCTTTAGACTGCCCTCTAATGAATGTTATTTTTGTGCTATATTGACATTTATCGCCATAAAATATGAATAAAAAAAATCTAGATAAAGCATAAATCAAAGCATTTCACTGTCACAATGATTTGCAACGCATTGTAAGAGCTGGAGCATTAACGTTTCCATTGACTACATAAAGTTTTAGCTTTGCCTTTAAATTTAAGCACCCAACATATTGCATGCAAAAACAGAGGATAATATAACCTCACACATCCGTTTCCTTGCCTCACCACAGCTTTATTCTTATATTTCCTTCATTTTTTTTTATGCCCTCAATTGTTAGACACCCCCTCTCTCTCTCTCAATGTCCCCAACATCCAGGCTGTCACCATGCAGCCAGCTTTATGATAGTCAGGATAGCCTGTCTCTGCTCTCTCCGCATTCACAGACATAAAAATTTTATTTCCCATATGTCTGGCCAGTTACACAGGAGATAAAACCTCCGTAAATTTCAGCATTATCACCAGGAAGTTAGTTCAGGGGGTTTTATTGGATAGCAGCCGCTTCTTGGCTTTGACGCAAGTCCAAGTGGTGATGTGATTTACAGGGCGATGAAATGGCTCTGTCCTTATCATTGAAGAGGATCAAGACCACAATTGGGACGTATATGGGAGATTTGGATTCTTCCAACATAATGTCAGGAGAATCTTCAGAATGAAATGGAATCCCTTATAAAATTTGCAATAATGCATATAACAAATAGAATGGTTACCCATTATCATGTTTACGGTTATGGGTTTCACTACATAGTTGGCATTGTAACCGTAGACATTAAAATATATTTTCCTAAAAGTAATATAAATTAATTGCATGATGTAAAAGTTAACATAATAATACTAGGTGGACTAAGCTTCTTCTTTAATTTATCACCTATATTTTCACCACATTTGAATTGATACAGAATTCTACCCTACACAGGTATCCGAATGGCTTTTGGCCAACTCTATGAACACCAAAAAACATGTTCTGCATTGTGGTGGCTACAAAGCTTCCAGATTAGTGTCATCATGCCAAAATTTACAGATTTCTGCCCTTTCCCTACTTTACCTAGTCAGTTTAAAAGGTCCTTTTTTTTAAGACCCAAAGAAGCATAGGACTAATACATTTTTATACGTATAACTAAAGAGAAGCCTAATATTCTATCTAGATGTTCATAGTGAGAACTGGACTGGGTTGTCCAGGATATAGGATTTCATGATACAAGTAGACAGTAGGGGGTCACAAAGGGGCACTAACCTTCTTAAAGTAATATATGCTGCCACTTCCTTTCCATTTTGTGGCAGGGTTTGGTAGTCCTATAATATTTTATTCAGCTGGCTAGTCCAAGGGTCCTCTTACAAGGCCCAACATGGGCCGTGTAAATGAGCGCCGATCAACGAGACAGCTCATTGATCGACCCTCTTTTGCTCCTGTCACACGGAGCAATGTATGGGGACGTGCGCTCATTACTACGATCGGTCGTCCTCTTGCTTTACCATCATGTCGGCAGCGCGTCTCCGTTTACACAGGGAGATGTGCTGCCGACAAAGATAATATTTCATGCCGCATAAACGAAACTATCAGCCGACTCTGAGGTTTTCTAGGATTGTTTTCAACCCCTTTTAAGCTCTTTAACACCAAGTGAGAATTAGTAATGTTATCTACCTCTGCCCCTCACGATTGGCTGTGCTAGATGGAGGTATAACCGCAGCGCATTTCGGAAAGGCTGTCTTTAGGGCAAAGGTAAGTCTTCTTAAGGTCATGTAATCCTTTTTCTAATATGTAAAATGACGTCTGGCGTTTTCCAACGGCCATAATTTTGCCACTATTCATGCGACACGAACCTCAAAAGTTTTGGATTTGCCAAATTAGATTTTTGTAGAATCTATTTGCTCATCTCTATTCCTAATGTAAGAAAGTATGATCATTACTTTGTTACTGTATCTTTGATCATTATATATTCAGTTTGTGGACGGTTCTTGAATGTGGACACAAGGCACAAGATGAATAGGTGTGGAAAATAAGGCTCTATACACACGACAGGGTCCGGGTGTCGGCTGATAAAAACAACTGTTTTGGTCAGTTTTTCTCAGCTGTTTTGCATCCTTTCCGTTTCCATTCTGGGCCGTGTTTTAGTTTTTATTGGCCAATTGTGACCCGTTTTGCATCCGTTTTTCACTGTCTGTTTTAAAAACTGATGAATTTGAATTGTCAATTTTTTTGGTCCCAACCCACTAAAAACACCCACAGGAAGGTCAAATGATCGTCCAGTCACCATTTTCTCTTTCAGGGTATAGAGATCTTTATCTGATCCCTCGGCTTCTTTGCATTGGTTTCTGTCTTTTTCTCTGCTATTTTTTTACTTGCTACCTAGTCTTTACAACATTGAACTGTGTACTGCAGCTTTGGCCGATTTCTCTGCAATTCGGACAGCAATCACAGTCGCTGATGCCCACCTCTAGATAATGCGTCAGTGCCCCCTATAGATAGCGCCACACAGCCCCCATGTAGGTAGCGCCACACAGCCCCCATGTAGGTAGCGCCACACAGCCCCCTTGTAGGTAGCGCCACACAGAACCCTTGTAGGTAGCGACACACAGAACCCTTGTAGGTAGCGACACACAGAACCCTTGTAGGTAGCGACACACAGCCTCCTTGTAGGTAGCGCCACATAGCCCCCTTGTAGAAAGCGCCACACATTCCCCTGTAGAAAGCACTTCCCCTGTAGCTTCCTGTAGGAACGGAATCCCTCTGGCCAGGGATTCTGCTCCTAGAGGCAGCCCCTGACATCACTGTCCATATAAGGATAGTGATGTCAGTAGTTTCTCCTGGAGCGGAATCCCGGGCCCGAGCACCAGCAATGCTCTAGCCGGGGATTCCGCTTCAAGAGGAGCCCCTGACGTCACTGTCCATATATGGACAGAGACGTCAGGGGCTCCATCTAGGAGCGGAATCCCCAACCAGTGGGATTTCGCTCCTACAGGGAAATACAGTGGCACCAGTGGCGTAACTACCGCGGTAGAAGCCGTAGGTGCTGCTACAGGGCCCACGGCTTGAGGTGGCCCATGCCGCCAGTCGACACCCCCCCATATGCCCGGTGGCGCCTATAGCAGCCGCTATGGCTGCTACAGCGGTAGCGCCGCTACTACTGTGCACGCGCCGCCGAGCCTCTAACAAGTATGGGCCGGGCGACACAGGCCCTCTAATGCCCGTAGGCATCGCTAGCACTGGAGGGGGCCGCGGTGCTAGCGACAGCCAAATACATGCATTACTCCTGAATGCCCGACCATTCAGCGCTTTACAATGACGCTGATTGGCGGGGCAAAATGACTTGCCCCTCCAATCAGCGCCTTTCAACGACGCTAGCGGCGCGATTACATAATTGCGCCGCTTCCGTGCTTGAAAGGCGCTGATTGACGGGGCAAGTTATTCTGCCCCGCCAATCAGCGTCATTGAATAACGCGTCGTTCAGCTCCAGCAGACCTGCTCAGAAGAGAGCAGTTCTGCATTGCCATCGGACTGCGTGGGAACAGGATCATGTGAGTATGTAAAGTTTTTTTGTTTTTCTCTCATAAAACTTTGTGGCATTATCTCTAGTGGGGGCTCTATCTACAGGGGGGAGTCGTCTATATGTGGGCCACTATATACAGGGGGGGCCTATATGTGAGGATGTGGGGCACAATTTACAGGGGGGTCTATATGTGGGCCACTATATACAGGGGGGGGTCATATGTGGGCCACTATCTACAGGGGGGTCTATATGTGGGGATGTGGGGCACTATCTACAGGGGGTCTATATGTGGGGCACTTTATACAGGGGGAGCTATATGCGAGACACTATACAGGGGTGGGCTATATGTAGAGCACTATCTATAGGGGTGGGCTATATGTGGGACATTATATACAGGGGTGGGTTACCTGTGGGGCACTAGCTACAAGGTGGCTATATGTAGGGCACTGTCTACAGTGGTGGGCTATATGTAGGACACTATATACAGGGGGAGCTATATGTGAGACTATCTACAGAGGCGTCGTATAGTGAGAGGAATGAAAATGCGGCACTCACCCGTTTTGGCTCTTTAACTATTGTGTTGTGACATCTTGGCAAAGATAAAAAGCGTTAAAGGGAGGACATAGCAGATTGCAGGTTACAGCCGGTTTCGCCCTGGGAATAGCACTTCTTCTGACCTCTAACGCTTTTTATCTTTTGCCAAGATGTCAGAACACAATAAAGTTTAAGAGCCAAAACGGGTGAGTGCCGCATTTTCATTCCTCTCACTATACAATATTCCAAGACTGTTTTTCTCTATACTGAGCACCACCCAAAGTTTGTTTGGCTAGGAACTCCTGTCATCGTTTGCATCTATCCATCTGCTCCTTAGTATAGAAACAACGAGTGGTGCCAACTTCTTTCTACCGTGTCTTATCTACAGAGGTGGGCTATACGTGGAGCACGGTCTATAGGGGAAGCTATATGTAGGGCAGCACGGTGGCTCAGTGGTTAGCACTATTGCCTTGCAGCTCTGGAGTACATATGTGGGCATCATCTACAGAGGGCTGTATGTGGGACACTATCTACAGGGGCTTCTATGTAGGGCACTATCTACAGAGGCTCTATGGGGGTCACTATATACAGGGGGCTATGGGGGCACTATCTACAGGGGGCGCTGTGTGTGTGTGACAGTGTATGGTACTATTATAATCAGGGACACAGTGTATGGCACTATTATAGTTAGAGGTGCAATGTATGGCGCTTTATTATATGTAGAGGTGTTGAGAATTTTAACCTCAATTATAGGTGCAGAAATGTTTTAAAAGCGAGAAGCTGAAGACATCTGAGCGGAAAACTGCAGAAACGGGTCATGGCCGGGAGAAATTCATCATAGAGGTCTGGACCGGAGGGAGAAGAAAAGAATTCGAATCTGAGAGGTCACCCAGGGAGTCACTTAATGTAAATGTTTATTCTGCCTCTAATCAGTAATGTAGTCACTGTATAATCTGCAGCGAGATGATGGTAGTAAGATTTTTTTTTTTCTGGTATTTGTTCTGGTGCTGTATATATGTACTGATCTTGGTTCTGATGCTGTATGTAAGCACAGAGCTTTGTTCTGGTGCTGTATATACGTATGAGATTGGTTTTGGTGCTGTATTCTGTATATGTAATGAGTTTGGTTCTGGGGATGTATATATGTACTGAGCTTGGTTCTGGGGATGTATTTATGTACTGAGGTTGGTTCTCATGCTTTATGTACGGAGCTTGGTTCTAGTGCTGTATATATGTAATGAGCTTGGTTTCTGATGCTGTATATATGTATGAGCTTTGTTCTGGTGCTGTATATATGTACTGAGGTTGGTTCTGGTGCTGTATATATGTATGGGCTTGGTTCTAGAGCGGTATTTATGTACTGAGCTTTGTTCTAGTGCTGTATATATGTACTGAGCCTTGTTCTGGTGCTGTATATATGTCAGAGCTTGGTTCTAGTGCTATATTTATGTACTGAGCTTGGTTGTGGTACTGTATATATGTCAGAGCTTGGTTCTGGATCTGTAATTATATAGGATATATTTATAATAACAAAATGGCAGGGCAGATGGAATTGTTCTCAATTCATTGTATATTTAATGGGAATCTTTTTAGGTAGTTTTAACCCCTTGAACCGCCACCATGTGGTAATACATGACCTGACAATATTTCCAAACATTCCCCTGTATTTTTTTTTCAGATGCAGCAAAATCTTTATAAAAAAAACGTTTAAAACGGCGCACACTATATGCTAATTACTCAGAGGGTCATGGGAAGGTGCCGCTAGCCTGAAGAGTCACATAGCCCTGCCTCCAAACCCACCTTTCCATGTTTGAGTGATATTTCCCCACTTTCTCGGATGCGCCATTGCCTTGTGGCACTATACACATGGGGGAACTGTATGGCACTATTTACAAGGGGAGGGCTGTGGCTCTATCTACAGGGTGTTGAGTGTGGTGCAATCTACAGGGGTCTGTGTGTGCCACTATCTACTAAGGGGGGCTGTGTGGCACTATATACAAGGGAGGGGGGCTGTGTGGCACTATATGCAGTGGGAGATGTATAGCGTTATATACAGTGGGGGCTGTATGGCACTATCTACAAGGGGCTAGGTGGGGGCGCTATCTACAAATGGGATGTGACACTTTCTATAGGCGGGGCTATATAGCACTGTATACAGGGGGGCTTTATGGCACATTCTACAGGGGGCACTATTTATAAGGGGGGCTGCTTGTGGCACCCGGGGGGGCCGCGGTCAAGAGTTTGCTATGGGGCCCAGTCTTTCCTAGTTATGCCCCTGAGTGGTGCGGTCTACAAAGGGGGGGGGGGTGCCATTTAAGAGGAGGGTGTTAGCTACAAGGGGGCTTTGTGGCACTACATACAGCAAAAAAATCCCCCCCTCACATGAACTTTGTGCTGTGAGGAGAAGAAAGCGAGCGGCAGAAAACATGGCCGTCACTCAAATCACATGCAAGTACGGCCGTGTTTTACACTGTCCCATAGACTTCTATGGGAGCCGTGCAGCTCTGAGAACGGGCCAAAATAGGGCAGGTTTCATTTTTTTCACAGCCCGGTCAAAAAAGTCGGCCATGTGAATAGCCCCATTTGGGGTCTATTGTTTTTACTGCAGCTGTGTGATGGCCGTTAAATAAACATCTGTCACACAGCCGACTATCCCTGACGTGTGAATAGGGCCTAACAGTCCTAGCATGGAAACATTGAGGTTGCAATATTGAACCTTTAAGAACCCAGTCAATGAAACTGTTAAATTTGTGTACCTTAACATTGGTTGCTCCAAGGACTATTTAACTAGATGGGCTGTTTGAAGAATTTTACCAGAAAATTAATGAGAAAGATTGCCGTCTTTGTAATTTTGTACGTTTGCTTTTTCTAACCTTCTCCCTGTGAACCGGTTTCTAATGAGCAAAAACAAAGCACATCCAATTAATAAGGACCAAAGCATTTATTTCCTAGGCCTAATTATCAACAGGAGAGTGTCCTTGTTGTGCTGTTGATGTCATAAACCATCACAGAGCCGTAATGGGCATTATGCGCTTACGTTCTCCATGAGTTTAGGAATGTAAAAATGTGGTAGAAATACTTAATGAAGTGAGGAGGAGGAGGGCACAGAGATCGCACTGTAGGAAATGTTTGAGAGTTTTACTACCTGCCTGAAGATTGTAGGGATCCTTATTAGCAATAATTTTATTTTTGTATTTATTTTTTTTACTTTGCCTGACTAAGCTTTTTATCTGTAGAAAATTATATTTGAGAATTAACCTTCTTGTTGATGTTCTTGTGATGACTCACCTCTCAACAAGATGGTCTACAATATTGGGGCAATGTAGACCACACACTGAATTGGTCCAATAGAGTTTGAGTTTTATTTGGTTGAGTATGGCCAAATGGGCAATTTTTAGTTTAGCGTTGAAGTTGTAAAAAGCACGCTTGGCTGTTTTAGTAACTTTTACAGACTACAGTGGAGAAAACCACTCGCACAATTGCTCAACCAGTTATCCACCTCATCAACTCCTGTATGAGACCATAGCTGGCCATTTTGGATTGTTTCTTAGGTGTTAGCTGACCCCATTTTACCGAAAGGTGGGTGTCCTAGCTATAGGGCATGCAGAGGTAGCAATCACAACTGGACGCTGGTGCCTGAGGTGGTCCAAGGGTCCCTCTGCCACATAAGCCATCACTGGCAGATGGAGGACAATGTTCTAGATTTTGCAACGGGGCCCAAGAGCCGTTACACTTCTGTGCCCAGCGATGTGACTCAAACCTATCAGATACTTATTGATGGTACAACCTGTAAATATTTAGTGTATTTAGTATCTCAATACAGTCATTGAATTTAAAGGATATCTATGTTGGATGAGACCCTCTGCTTTACCTTACTAGTTGGTTATCCCTTTTAGTAGCTCAACATGCCTTGGTTATTTGTTTCTCAATATGATCATTCAGTGGTTTCCGCAATATAACATATGGTTAATCTAGACTGTGCAGTCTGCTAACTTACATGTTTAGAAGCACCCATGAAAACCTGTTTTTGGCGGATTTTGAGGGTGGCATAGTGATTCATTTTAGCCATTCTCTCCTCCAGGGGCTGAGCTATATCACATGTTTCTGCATCCACTGTCTAGACGCTGTAGTACAAAGCATTTATTACTTCAGTTGTGCAGACTCATTAGTTCAACGTTCTTTTTTAACTTTTACAGAGTTCAGAAATTCTTTATACTCATCATAGAGTACTCCACTGAAAAACATCTATTTCTAAGTACATCTATTTTTTCCATATACAACAAATTTATATCTCCCAATTAACCTATTTCTCATTTAAACCTCCTTCATAAAGACTTTTTGTGTAGCGATTTTTTGTCTAAGAAAATGCAAGCTTTTTAGTAAAATGGTACATAAGTTTTTTAATGCGTTTTCGGTGGCCTTTTTTTTCACCTTGCATTACATGATCTTTGAATCTCATGCTTTGTAAAGACTCCTCTTTGCAACATGTGCTTTTTTTGTCTGAAGAAGTGGCAAGAAAAAAAACACCATAATAAACAAAAACACACATTAACATTTTCTTAAAGAGGAAAAACAAAAACTATGGAGGCCTATGCGACAAAACACCACTAAATGATGCAAAAAAAAAGCCGAATGCAGGCTTACTGCGATTCTGGAATCATACTTGCGTAGCCATGGTGGCGCGTCCCTCCGCTGTGCTGCAGCCCGGCCTAGCGGGTTGATGTTTTATCCCATGTGACCGCTGCAGCAGTCACATGGGATGAATCGTCATCCCAGGAGGACCGCCTGGAGGGAGAAACACAGACTTCTGAGTAAGTATAAGATTTTTTTTTTTTCTGAGTTGCATTTTTTCCGGCAGCATCACTGCGAAAAAAACAACATGCTACTTGCTGCAGGTTTTACCTCCCCATTAAATTGCACCGGGAATAGCGCAGCATTTACACTAATTCAATGACATGCTGCGGATTAAATTACCGCGCCGCAGGTCAATTTGAGCATTTTTTTCTGCTCATCATTTATGCAGTGTGTGGATGAGATTTGTTCTCTCTCATCCACTTTGCTGCGAATAGTCCACAACTAAAGCCGTTGTGGAAAAACCACAGTATTTACGCATTGTGTGAACTGACTCTTATTGTGAAAAGAGGGGAATGCTCTTTGGTGGTCATGAGGAGTCTGACCATTTGTAATGTTGAAACTTGGCAATGTAAATGCTGCCCAAGATTCGTCCCCTGGTCTTAGGGAACACTGCTAGAGTGGCCTACACGTCTGTACTATATAACATCAAATGCCGAGCTACATACACCAATAAATTGAGCTAGAAGATAGATGCAAGTAGTTTGTTATTTAAGCAATTTCATCATGTGAAAATATCTATCTGGTATATATTAGGAAAGTATAGAGTTAGAGTGTACATTAGGAAACTGCATTATCTCCTATTAAATGGGTTGTCCACTTTCGGCAAATTAGTGTTATTTTTTGTATAATTAAGTTATACAATTTTCCAATATATTTTCTATATTTATTTCTCATGGTGTTCAAGTTCTCTGCTTGTTGTTATTCTAGAGGAAGATTAATTGTTTACTTCCAGTGGATACAAGTCTGTCCATGGTCATGTGATGGACACAGGTGCTGGGATCATTAGATGACACAACTCTGAAACACATACTGTAACGAGCCGTGCACCTGTGTGTCCATTACATGACCATGGACAGAATTTTATCCACTGGAAGTAAACAATGAAGGTTCCTACTGAATAACAACAAGCAGAGATCTTAAATGTGAGGAATACAGAAAATATATTGGAAAATTGCATAACTTTTAATTATACAAAAAATAAAAAAAAATCTGAAACCGGAAAATCCATTTAACAGGAGCTATTTCAATAGAGAGTATTAAAGCTTTGGTGAAAATAAATTCCTTGTAGTTGCCCCGGATGCCCGCTAATAACCTATAAATTTATTGTTTTCAGAGTGAATCTTAAAGTTGTCCCATGAGGAAAACCCCTTTCCTCCACTTAAAAACCACTCTATGAACCAAAGAGCAGCTCCCGCAATTGGCGCTGTGTGGTATTACATTTCTCCACAACCAGCTCCCACCGGTAATAGTAGCGGCTTTCCACGGATAAGGGGTAAGGGGAATGTCACCCTTGGTGATCAGTTCATCTGCACGGCGGCTTCATTCTAAGAAGTGGGTATCTAGTTGGAACAACCCCTTTACAATGGAAATGCATACAAAATTATCTGATATGTCATATACATAAAAGAAAATAATCGGCAAGGGTCCTCTTACCCGGACATGGGCAGTGTAAACGATGAGGAGAAAGCTTGTTGATTGGCGCTCATTTGCGCCTGTCGCAACAATCTATGTCTGGGGGCGGCGATCGTAATTATGATCGCGCATCCTCATACATTTCTATCATGTCAGCAGCACATCTTGCGGTTTACTTGGGCAGGTGTGCTGCTGACAACGGTAATATTTTCTGCTACATAAACTATACGATCAGCCGATGAACAAGCGTTTGATCGCTCATTGGGCGGTTTGTTGCTCTGTTTAGACAGGACATGACCGGGAACAAGCGTTCACATGAGCGGTCATTTGCCCAATAATTGGCCTGTGTAAAAAGGCCTTTAGGCTTTATTTAGACTAATGTAAATATCGTCAGGGTATGGGCCGTTTTTTTTTTGATGGCCTTCACGCGGCTGCATGTATTTGTATGGGGCTGTTCACATGGCCGTTGTTTTAACGGGCCATGCGAAGGGCCCCTGACAAAACATGTCCTATTTTTGTCCGTTTTCACGGATCCCTCAACAGACTAGGGTGCGACTTGGATGTGAAAAACTTCAATTTTTCACGTCAAAGTTTACACTCGTTCGTCTAAATAAAGCCTTAGTCTGTGAATTCTGGAATGTTCTGTCAGATTTCCAGTAGCAGAAGTTTTTATTGAGCCTGTGGCACTGCTTAAACTCTGTTTACACCTTCGTCAGATGCCTCGTTCTGAGCTTTCTGTAAGGGTATGTTCACACGCACTAATTACGGACGTAATTCGGGCGTTTTTGCCCCGAATTACGTCCGAAAATAGCGCCTCAATAGCGCTGACAAACATCTGCCCATTGAAAGCAATGGGCAGACGTTTGTCTGTTCACACGAGGCGTAATTTACGCGCCGCTGTCAAATGACGGCGCGTAAATAGACGCCCGCGTCAAAGAAGTGACCTGTCACTTCTTTGGCCGTAATTGGAGCCATTATTCATTGACTCCAATGAATAGCAGCGCCAATTACATCCGTAATGGACGCGGCGTTCAAGCGCCTGCACCTGCCGTTACGGCTGAAATTACGGGGATGTTTTCAGGCTGAAACATCCCCGTAATTTCAGCCGTTACGGACGCCCTCGTGTGAACATACCCTAACAGCTCAGTCAGATTTGATGGAAAACATAGCACTACACGCAGCGCTATATTTCTTATCAAGATAACTTACACCGCAACAGAACCTGATGAACGCCATTGTAAGTCAATGGGGTCAGTTTGGCGTCCTTGAGGTTTCCGTTTTAAATGGAAACCAAAACGCAAGAGTAGAGTCGTCAAAATCAGTGTCGGTCCTAGATCACAGATTTCACAAATGTTATCCTCGCACATTTCCATTCATAACAAACTCTGTCTACAATAGTTTATCGTTGGTTGCAGCGCAGCTCAAGTTTCACATTGCTAAACTGTAGAAATTAAAATGTGGAGGATGACAAAATGTGGAGGATGACAAAATGAGGGACAGGGGACGAATGTATAAAACACAATAGTACTATAAAGCATGGAAGTGTAGCACATCTAAAAAAACGTAACTCAGCTTCAATACAAGGCTACTGGTAGACCCCAATAGATACAATGGACGTGAAGTGTAAAAAGTGTTGTGTCATTCTTAGCAACCAATCAAATTCCAGCTTTAATCCTCTCAGAGCTTATTTTAAAATGAAAGAGGTGTTCTGATTGGTTGCTCTGGGCAACACATTTTGTTTTTTCTTTTAATATTTGTATGAATGAGGTCTTATACGTAGCAACTTTTTCTTGAAGTAAATGTACGTTGAGAGACCATAACTATACCCGAAGAGGAAAACTGATAGCTCTTATATGCAGTGTTATCATGTACACAGTTACTCTTCAATGCTTCACCATATATTACACATATATAGTCATACTACACATAGGAGGGGTGATGCCCCCCCCATTCTAGATTTTCTAGCCAAGTTAACATTTTATAAGCATGATCCGTATCCACCTGACCAAATAAAGGGACTGTTCTCTGTAGATAAAAAGTTGACTACGGAGTCCAGGGTTGGCTCCAGGTAAATGTAGGCCTTTGGGTAAGAGAGTGACAGTGGTCTTGAGGTCTTATAGCAAAACCTGATATATGTATTATCTCAATTTATTGAGTTTGTTGTCCGGAGGTCTTCAACAATAGGTCCTTGTTGCTTTTTTTTTTTCAAGAGAAAAACGGTCCAAATAAGGGCGAACATTTAAAACAAAGTGCATATACAGACTTTGTGGCTATCACATATGGGGGCACTGTGGCTTTGCTCATGTTAAGGGTCATTACATGGGGTAAATATGCACAATCAGCTGTATTTGTAGTCCACATTTACAAAAACCAAGCACGTCTTAGTAGGTGGAAGTAGGAAAGCATTTTCTTCTGCTACAATCCAATCCCGTAATTTACTAAAGAAGTATAGAAGAACATGAACCCCAAATAGGAGTGCGGATGTGTATTTATGTAACCCCCTTGCCCTGACCCTGGCAGAAGGTTATGTACAACCCTTGTATTTAAGGGCTGCATTTAAAGTCCCCCAAGTGTACATAATGCACAGATTCACCATTGGTCTATAGCTTTCCTATGGTCTGACAAGGGATCCAACAGGAACTTTGAATCCCCCTTAATTCTGCTCATAGGATAAATACAAATATTTTAGGGCATTACTCTTTACACCTTTACCCAATAATGTATGCCAATTCACCTCCAAATCAGAGTCCATGGCATCAACACTCATTTTAAGGCATGAATAATAATCCATTCTATTGATTTATTAATTCTAACGTTTATATTGGATTATTTTTGATCTGATCATGCGAAATGAACAGATTAAACAATCATAGTGTTAAAGAGGCTCTGTCACCAGATTTTGCAACCCCTATCTGCTATTGCAGCAGATAGGCGCTGCAATGTAGATTACAGTAACGTTTTTATTTTAAAAAAACGAGCATTTTTGGCCAAGTTATGACCATTTTTGTAGTTATGCAAATGAGGCTTGCAAAAGTCCAAGTGGGTGTGTTTAAAAGTAAAAGTCCAAGTGGGTGTGTATTATGTGCGTACATCGGGGCGTTTTTAATACTTTCACTAGCTGGGCGCTCTGATGAGAAGTAACATCCTCTTCTCTTCAGAACGCCCAGCTTGTGACAGTGCAGATCTGTGACGTCACTCACAGGTCCTGCATCGTGACGGCCACATCGGCACCAGAGGCTACAGTTGATTCTGCAGCAGCAACAGCGTTTGCAGGTAAGTCGATCTTACCTGCAAACGCTGATGCTGCTGCAGAATCAACTGTAGCCTCTGCTGCCGATGTGGCCGTCACGATGCAGGACCTGTGAGTGACGTTACAGATCTGCACTGTCAGAAGCTGGGCGTTCTGAAGAGAAGTGGATGATACTTCTCTTCACAGCGCCCAGCTAGTAAAAGTATTAAAAACGCCCCGATGTACGCACCTAATACACGCCCACTTGGACTTTTACTTTTAAACACACCCACTTGGACTTTTGCAAGCCTCATTTGCATAATTACAAAAATGGTCATAACTTGGCCAAAAATGCTCGTTTTTTTAAAATAAAAACGTTACTGTAATCTACATTGCAGCGCCTATCTGCTGCAATAGCAGATAGGGGTTGCAAAATCTGGTGACAGAGCCTCTTTAAGTATGTACCCGGTGTGCCCAACAATGACCAAGGTACCTTTCTGCCATCCAGTAGGTTACATATTACCATTATATAACCTTTGTGCACTCTTAACTTGGCTATTGTGATATGGTAACTGGCTTGTGCAGATCAGTACACAAAATATTCAATCTGAAAATTCACAACAGTAGCAGAATAGTTATTGTTCAGCTTTGGCATGGACTGGGTTAACTACAAAGTAATATCAACCACTGTGGGCCTATTCCGAAATTTGTTCAGAGCTGGAGCGGCTGCAAATTCCACATGGCCCCTCCATGAAAAAAATCCTTTAAGAGCCTAATTGCCGGTTTAGGTAGAAATAAAAACTTAATGAGAAAAACAATCTGGTTAGAGGAATTGGCATCACCCGTCCCTCTCCGATTAGCTACACTCGTCCATATGCGCCTGTCTGAAGTGGCCCTGAGAGGCTCGTCCCTAATACCCTTTCGCGTCTTTTTCTTTCGCTCCTAAACGCGGCCTCACTCGTTTTCGGGGAAGGGAGGGAACCCATTTTGGCAGCTTCAACCCTCCCGTGCCAGATTCCTTTCCCCCTTCTCCCCCCTTCTCTATCTTCACTAAATATTTTATGCGAATCAAAATTGAATTCTTTTGCTTACTCGGAGCAATTTGCCCTGTAAGTTGTGTGTCTGCATAAGGAATTACAGCATTTGCCTGTTTGTTTATAATTTAATTTTTTATGTTATGGCTGGCGGTAGGAAAGCTAGAACACCTGTGAGTTTTGTAAGGTCCCATTTCTTTCACAGCTGCTCCTTTTCAAAACACCTCGCCGGCGTAATAATTTCATAAAATTTCATGATTTACCATCTGCTCCATCAGGCTCTGAGCACAGGCAATAAGCATTTGCATGGCAGCGTGCCCAGGAAGGTACAATAACTGTATATTTTAACTTAATGGCTTTTTGGGGCATGCAAATTTTCCTAGCGAGCAGATTGCGACGCGCAACAATTCTATGGGTAGCCCATGCGAGCGCAACAACTCCATGCAATGAAAAAAAAAAAAAAACCTCCCCACCACATCCTCAAAGGTCACACGTGCTACAACCTAAATATCATATTCTGTGCGCAAAAGACAAGGTAGGAGGTTCTTCGAGGTTATTTTCCTTTTAGCGTTTGATGTCTGCGCATTTGGGTAATTAAAATGATTACTACAACAATTAAAGCAAGTAATTAGAAACTAATTACACCAGCATTTTTTGTGATTACAGGAGCAGATGAAAATAGTGTTCAAAATTAAATTCATTGCATATTCATGGATTGAAATTAAATACTGCTGGGTGGATGCGATAATAGAAAAGGAAGCCGGGATCAGCAGCATTGTGGGAATCAGAATGCAGTCTGTTGCTAATGCTCTAAACAGACATTCGGTTAAATCAGTGATAATCTTTTAATGGCTTTAAAAGGAGCTAATATTTGGAAAGGAGTCAAAACCGCTGAGGGTTAGTGTTTTTTCTATGCTCCCTCTGTAATAATATATACCAGCTGTAACACAATGGAAAACATTTAATCATTATCTACTCAAATGGAGGTGCACAAGCCGATGTCCTTACGCGTTTTTGTTGCTTCATGCACGACGATAAATTAAATTAAAGAATCTTAGAAGTTACCCCCCCTTTTTCTTATCCACCCTCTCCCTCCTATTGTACCCAAGGAACCCTCCTTATTCTCGCCATGACCGTTTAATGAGATTCTTTAAGATTAAATAGATTTTCTGTTTAACTCAGTGCTGCAGAGATAGCGTGTCAAGTGTGAATGGCTATTAACATTTAAATATTTCACAGAACAAAAAAAAAAAGGGAGAATATTAATTTTTCATTGTTGCCTCACTCTCACAATTTTTTTTTTTCTCTCCTTTTCTTTTTCTCTCTTCTTCTTCTCTCGGCAAGACCTAATGAAACTAAAGTAATTAGGGAGATACGAGATGTGCACTCTCACTGAAGTGCAATTAAATTGAGCGGAGAGACGTTATTTATATCTGGCTGGTCAGTGCTCTGCTGCTATGTTCTCAGCCTGCTTGAGTCATAGATTATTACAAGAGATTAATAATGTAAATTTCACTGAGTCTGCTGCACTTGAAAGCCTGGCCTTCATAAATTGATAAGTCTGCAATCCATCAAGCAGCTCCATCCAGCCCTGTCTCTTCTCATTTGTCATCAGTTTTTTACCCCCCACCCCCATCCCCCCTCCTTTTACTCCATTCAGCCCCTACTCTCCGCATGTCAGAACAGGTTCCCTTTTGCAGGAAATACCCAATGTATTTTGACTGCCTTATAAAGATTTTCAGGTTTAGGATTTTTTTTTTTTATGGTTTCTGGCAAGGTAGCGGTAACCACAGGATCAATCTATGTCAATGGTTTGTGGGTTGTAGGTCAGAAGGTGAAGAAGATGCTCTTCATTACAATTGTTACCACTACAACATTACATTTGTGGCTTAACATTAACCAACTAATGAGAACGATTATCTGTTTCACCTCTTCTCATGAAATTCCCTTTAAGATTTCCGTTTATGGTGATGACACAATTGGGATATGGTTTCGATCTATATAGAGTAGAGATTCCTGAAGTTAATAAAGGGAGTTAACAATATAGTTTACAATAGTAGTCATCATATCATAGGCCATAGATTGGCAGCTTTCAGACGGCGTGTGCCGTGCACATATTAGCATTCTTATTACTGCTCCAATATCTAGAACTCCTGTGGTTCTACTGAGTCAATAGAGGATGATGATCTAAGTCCAGTCCAGTAGAGCCGCAGGAGGTTTGGCTATTGCAGCTGTAATAAATAAATGCAAAAATGTGCCCGTATTATGGGCGTCTGAAAGTGGCTTAAGTTAGAATCATCTTGCAGTGTAGCAATCATCCTATACTTTAGTCTTAAATGGGTTCCCATCAGAGACATTTATGTCAGCTAGGTGCGGGTCCCACATGTGGGACTCGCATCTATCCCTAGAACAGAGCCGCCTAAACCCCATTTTACTTCTCTGTGTTGTTTGCTGAAGCGTGTGATTTCCAACCGTGAATTACAGAAATGCTGTAGCTTGCTGAGCTATGCGGTTTACGCAAGTCCCATAGAACGGACTGGTAGCTATGAAAACAGAGTGGATCGCATGCTACGCTGCTTCCATAACTGCCATTCACTACTATGGGAGTTACGGAAACAGCGCAGCTTAGCGAGCTACGCCGTTTCCGAAATTCACGGTCGGGAATCACACTTTTTAACCACAACACAGAGCAGTAAAACAGGGTTTAGGGGGCCCCATTCCAGAGATAGGTGAGGGTCCAAGAGGTGGGACCCGCATCTATCTGACATGTATGACATATCTTGTGGATAGATCATAAACGTCTCTGATGGGAAAGCCCCTTTAAAGGTGGTATTACACGGCCCAGAGGGGGCCATGTAAATGAGCACCGATCAATGAGACTCGGTGATTGGCGCTCGTTTGCTCATTTCACAAGGAGCTGATACTACGATCGCTGGTCCCCATACACAGGGAGATTGGCTGATTTACACAGGGCAATGATCAACAACGAGTGTTCTGTGAACGCTTGTTTGCCCGATAACTGGCCCGTGTAAAAGGGCCTTAAGACACAATCATTGCAATACATACTATCAGAGCTTGCCAACTCAATGGGTGTTGCCTCACTTTATAAGGTCAATACTGTAATGGTACCATCTGTCTGGGGACATTTAAATAAAGAAACCTGTTTTACTACCTTTGCTCAATGTGATAGAGAAATAACCTAATATTTTACTGGAAATACTCCATTATATAGGAACTTCGTCCTGAAGGGCAAACTTTTTTGGTGCGTTTAGAGGCTGTTTCTCGATATGGAGAAATATTGGTATAAATGTGAAATGGTGGTCAACTGCACAATGGGGGCCTCAGATGTGACCTCTGCATTATACAATATAAATCATGGCCATGACAAGGCATTCAGAAGCCTCTCAAGGCTAGACTCACCCAATAGACACTCAACTTAGTTGTTACATTGACAAGGCAACAGATAAGGACTCTAACAGTAACGGAAATCACTCAGTGCTTCTCTTTTCCTGAAGGTAAGTAATAATATTGTAGAGAGTCTATCAGTCAATGGCGAGCACATTGATTGACAGGTTAATAAAATAATCTTTCCTTGGTATAAGGGGGCAGCTAATTTAAAGGGCATGTGCACCTTGCCAACCAACTTTATTTTAATGCTCCAATACACCTTAAATAAAAAAAATAAGCAACTTTGTCAAGGAAAAATATCCTACCATTTTGCTTAGACAGTTTCTCGATGGTTACAGACTTAAAAAACACACAAACCCTGTATGTAATTTCATCTCGAAGTCATGTGCAAGTCTCTTCCGTCTACCTGCTACATCTACTGCCTGCAGATTACCAAGAATCAGGCATCATATGGAAGAGAGAAACTCATGACTACAGGATTATACATAGGCTTTGTTTGTAGTCTGTGATCATGGAGACACATGGATTTGTACAGGAAACGGAGACACAAGATGGTTGGATTTTTCTAATCAACATTATTTGAAAAGTTATTTTTTGCACATGTTTATGTGCATATGTTCTTTTGTAAAGGTGGACGTAGCCTTGGAGTTTTGGACATTCATGAGATCTACATTATAAATATTTCACATAAAGACAGATTAATACATTTACTTTATTGTGTCTTTAGGTTTACAGTGGGGTGTATTATCTGTAGCTTTAAATGAATCTTTTCCATTTTGCTTTAATTTTCTAAATGTGTATGTTCCCCAGTAGAGGTATACCCATTTGTTAATACTAGAATCATCCACATGACAAATACAGTTAAAGTGTTGCATGCAATAAGGATCCGGTGGCAATAGACAACGTTTCAGGCTGGGGAAGCAAGATTTATTGCGAGTTATGAGTAATATTCTGTTGATTACATGTATCAAGAACTCCTTAAATAGGTAGCCACTTAAGGAATACAAAGTACATCATGCCTGATAAAGCAATAAATTTTATCTAGGATAATATTTAGAGCCATACTAGAACTGACACCAAGACCATAGAGACATGGCTTAATCAAAATCAAGTTATGCTCTAGTGCCTGGAACCGGACCTAGAGACCAGCCTTATTTTATACTGTTGTTCCTCTCTCACGTCCAAGTAATAAAACTTAGTAGAGGTAACGATGACCTTCCAGTCTTTGTGGGCAATGCCTGAAAAGCCAAGCGTTTATCCATCAGTCCAATTACTTTGCTTAAGCTTTTAACCAGACATTGCAGGATATATTTGTACGGCAAATAAAATACCAGACCGTATTCCACTATTTTTGAACACTGCAATTGATATTTTTGTACATAGTAATTGTCACCTTCTTAGACCCCGTGCACCCGAACATTTGTCTTTTCCCTTCCGTAAATACTGGCGTAAATACGGGTCAGTCCATGTGACCGCTGCAGCCTGTGATTGGCTGCAGTGGTCACATGGGATGAAACGTCATCCCGGGAGGCCGGACTGGAGGAAGAAGCAGGGGGTCCTGGGTAACTTAACTTTTAATACTATTAACTCCAGCGGTAGTCACTGTCCCGCCTGCTGAAAGAGTTACTGCCGATCAGTTAACTCTTTCAGCACCCTGGACAGTGACTATCCCCTGACGTCGCCTAGCAACGTTCCCATAATTACGGGTGCATACACGTAGCCACCCGTAATTACAGGAGCCCCATAGACTTCTATGGGCCTGCCCATGCCGTAATTATGGCCTGAAATAGGACATGTTCTATATTTTTCAATGGGCACCTTCCCGTAATTATGGGCGTTTTTACGTTTGTGTGCATGGGGCCTAAGCAGTGAGTATGTGTTCTTACCATGTACATTTTGGCCCTTTTTGGTGGATACCATGATTTTATTTGCCTTGCCAGCAGCTGCCTGGCACTGATTGTTAAAGTTCACATCGACATCCTCTAATAACCTCAGGTACTTTTCCAGGCCTATTTTACCATTTATTGCGTAGTGGTGAAAAATCTGTTCCATGTGTAGATATGGCAATCTTTAACTTGACACTTAGGGGGGAATTTTATTAAGACTGGTGTTTCATATGCCAGTCTTATGGGAATAAAACTGGAGTAAGATGCAATAAATGTATTAACAGGCGTACGCCTCCTAATAAATATGTTGCATTTTTGGCTGTCCGTGTGCCTCAAAATTAAATCTACACCAGACAAAAAGTTGATTTCCGCAATAATTCACGCCAGCTTCTGGTGTAAATTACAGTAATTGCGCCAGGCTGCGGATGGCCCTGTCCCCTTCCGCTAACCTCTGCCCACTTTTTACAAAAGTGACGAAAATTGCCTAAAAGATGCAATTTATGCGACTTTTGAGCCATCTGTGACTTTTCTACGCCAGAAAACTGGTGTAGAAAAGTTGTTAAATTACCCACTTAATGCGTCAGAGATTCACGAGCGTGAATCTGGTACGTGTGTGTGTGTGTGTGTTGCGTTATGCATCAGTATACTTTGCGAGTGGCATGAGTTATTCACGCACTCGCAAAGCACGTTTTAAATTTTTTTTATTTTAAATTGAATTGATGCGCAAATCACGTGTGCATCAGTGTCCTCTGCGTGGTTTTCACGCACCATTTGACTTCAATATAGGACATTCAGTGAGTTTCACGCAACGGACACTCGCTGCGTGAAAACTCCTGCAAGTGTGAACGGCCCCATTGAAATCAATGGGTCCGTGTGCTACGTTATTCACGTTCGTCTAAATAAGCCCTTAAAGTGTAGCTAAACGTTCGACATACTTCTGACATGTCATAGAGACATGTCAGAAGTTTAGATTGGTGTGAGCGCTCAGCTGCTTCATTTCTGTTTGGCTTTTTCCAGAAAGCCAATGTATCGGAGTACGTGCTCATAGACTTTGTATTGAGTCCATACACGACACATTTATTTCCAGAAAAGCCGAACAGACACGAAGCAGCTGAGTGCTCACACGAGTACTTCAGCTGCTTCGTTCTAGCGATTGGTGGGGGTCTCCATGTTCAGACCCCCACCAATCCAAACTTCTGACATGTCACTATGACATATCAGAAGTTTGTCGAACATTTAGCTAGACTTTAAAGTTATCTCTTGCCACACAATAACTGATGCCAACCAAAAAGGTACAATACTTTTAAAATTACAGCTGGTTCACAGAACCGGGTGAAGCGGGAAGCCGGAGCCGATCCCCTGCACTCAATTGTATTTGCGTCCTTAGGACACGGATTCAATTGACTTCACTAGCACTGCCCTGGCGAGGCACACGAGGCCTCGCCATTCGGCGCTTTAGTGATAATGCAGTCGGCGATGACGTCATCGCACCGCTGCATCGTTCCGCTGGAGGAGGACTGGCGTCGCTGGAGGACGAAGCGGGAATGGGACAGGTAAGAATTTTTTTTTCTTCTACCGTGGGCAGCATTCTATATAGTCCCCAGTAGCTACAGGGGACTATATATGGAACATAAACTACAGGGGACAATATATAGGTAGCAGTAGTTACAGGGGACTGTATAGGGAACAGTAGCTACAGGGGACTATATGGGGAACAGTAGCTACAGGGGACTATATGGGGAACAGTAGCTACAGGGGACTATATGGGGAACAGTAGCTACAGGGGACTATATGGGGACAGTAGCTACAGGGGACTATATAGGGAACAGTAGCTACAGGGGACTATATAGGGAACAGTAGCTACAGGGGACTATATAGGGAACAGTAGCTACAGGGGACTATATAGGGAACAGTAGCTACAGGGGACTATATAGGGAACAGTAGCTACAGGGGACTATATAGGGAACAGTAGCTACAGGGGACTATATAGGGAACAGTAGCTACAGGGGACTATATAGGGAACACTAACTACAGGGGACTATATAGGGGCCCTTAGATACAGGGAATGCCTCAGGGGGCCCTATTTACAGGGGGCACTATATAGGGAATACTACAGTGAATGCCACAGGGGGCACTATCTACAGGGAACATTACAGTGGGCCCTGTCTGCAGGGAATGGTACATGGGGCACTATCTGCACGGAACGCTACTACCTACAGAAGGCTCTATGGGGAGCACTATCTACAGAGAGCTCTATGGGGAGAACTATCTATAGAGGGCTCTACTGGGAGCACTATCTACAGAGGGCTCTATGAGGGGCACTATCTACAGGGGGCACGGTGTGCGGTACATTACTTTACGGTGTTGGACACAATTTTATTCATGGGCACAGTGTATGGTACTATTATAATCAGGGGTACAGTGTATGGTACCATTATATTAAGGGGCACAGTGTGTAGCACTATTATATTCGGGGAGACCGTGTATGATACTATTATATTTAGTGGCATAGAATGTGGCACCATAAGAATTTACTCTTCATTTATAGGTGCAAAAATGTTGAAAAAGTGAGCTTCCGAAGACATCTGATGCTTCATGCTTCCCTCTGCTGACAAGCTTTATGGAGATGCCGATTTCATTTTCCAGCAAGACTCGGCACCTGCCCACACTGCCAAAAGTACCAATACCTGGTGTAATAACCACAGTATCACTGCACTTGATTGGCCAACAAACTCACCTGACCTAAACCCCACAGAGAATCTATAGGGTATTGTGAAGAGGAAGATAGAGAGACATCAGACCCAACAATACAGATGAGCTGAATGCCGCTATCATACAACCTGGGCTTCCATAACACCTCAGCAGTGCCACAGGCTGATCGCCCCCATGCCACACCATTGATGCAGTAATTCATGCAAAAGGAGCACCAACCAAGTATTTGAGGGCAGATATTGGACATACTTTTTAGTAGGACAACATTTTGGTATTAAATTTTTTTTTTTTGTGAAATTGGGCTTATATAATATTCTAATTTACTGAGTGACTTAAATTTTGGGGTTTCATTAACGGTTACCATAATCATCAACATTACAAGAAAAAAATTCTGGAAATCAGTCTGTGTGTAATGAATCTACATAATATATGAGAGACACTTTTTCAATTGAATTACTGAAATCAATTAACTTTTGATGATATTCTAATTCATTGAGAAGGACTAGTATATATACTGAGCTTTGTTCTGGTGTTGTATATATGTACTGAGCTTGGTTCTGGTGTTGTATACATGTACGGAGCTTGGTTCTGGTGTTGTATACATGTACGGAGCTTGGTTCTGGTGTTGTATACATGTACAGAGCTTGGTTCTGGTGTTGTATACATGTACGGAGCTTGGTTCTGGTGTTGTATACATGTACGGAGCTTGGTTCTGGTGTTGTATACATGTACGGAGATTTGTTCTGGTGTTGTATACATGTACGGAGATTTGTTCTGGTGTTGTATACATGTGCGGAGATTTGTTCTGGTGCTGTATTTATGTACTGAGCTTGGTTCTTGTCTTAAAAATTTGAATCCCACCCCTGCACACGAGCGTATCAGATTCACGTGCGGGAATCTGGTCCGTTAAGCATCAGTGTGCTTTGTGAGTGGCATGCGTTATTCACTCACTCGCAAAGCACATCTGTTTTTTTTTTTTCAATTTAATTGATGCGCAAATCATGCAACGCACACGGATGCGCTCATGTGTGAACAGCCCCATTGAAATCAATTGGTCCGTGTGCTGCGCGTGATTTCCATGTGCACCACACGGACGTCATTCACGTTCGTCTGAATGAGACCTAAAGCTGGGTTTAGACCGATAATTACAGGTTGATCAGCGCTCATTTAAATGGAACATGTCACCAACATTTCACCTATTGAACTCTACTCACTCCTCGCTGGCCGCTGCTGTCAAAATTGACTTGCCGTTATCCCCTCCCTTAAACTCCTTTTCCGACCGTAAATAACGGTCTGAAAACCTTTTGCGCCTACTATGGTAATAATCCGGCAGTCTCGTTCCTCTTCTTATGCCCACCCACCGCCAAAAACCGGCCCGGCCTGAATGCCGAAATCTCATCTGCGATAGCACGCATGCTCTCGTCATATATGGTCCAGCACCCTTCCCTGCTTCATCCGGGCCTTAAATCTAGTTATTGCACATGAACTGCTACGATGTCCCATTGTGTGCTCGCACCAGAACAGGATGCAAGTGCGGGATTTCGCGTGTGCTGGGGGGGGGGGGGAGGTTGAGGAGCTGTCAATCAAAAGTAAGGAGGCGGGGTTAACTCAGAAAAGCTCGAGAGATGAAGATATTACTCTTATGCGGATTAGCATACGATACGGGAACACTAAATAACGGAATACTAGGTACAGAGCTACTCAGAAGATAATTATAGGCTACATAAAAATATTTCACCCACTTCCCCAGGTTTTGCTGGTTTAATAGGTGAAATGCTGGTGACTGGTTAATTTTAAAGGCCCTTTACATGGCCCAATGTAAACTGCATGGGGACGAAGTATCGTTAATATGATCGTCCAGTCCCCATACAGTTTATGTTGGCGGCACATCCCCTGTTTACACTGGGAGATGTGCTGCCAACAACGATGATTTTCAGGGCAGCATAAAAGATTAAATAAGTGTTTGCTCGTTAGTCGGCTGATCACTGCAATGTTTACACAAGGCAATGATCAGGAGTAGGTATTCGTACGATGGGCCTTTACCTTCAGTTTATCAAGGACATCAAACCATTATAGTCCCATGGCAGTAAAACAACTTCATACTATAATATTGCCTCCAAAGTGATTTATCATTGGGATAAGGACCTGTTAACATCTGCGCCAGGGCATTCCGTTGCTTTGCACCGTCAGAGGAATGCCGGACCCAAGGGTACTGTTGCAACATGGACACCATAGCGGCTGATGGAACCCATTGACTTTAATAGGTTCCATCAGCTTTCCGTCGGGCTGTCCGAAGTTTTACCAGAAACAATAGTGCAGCATGCTGCACTGTTGTTTACGGTAATTTCTGCCAGATCGGGGATGTAGGCCCCAAACATCCCCTCCATCGAAAGATGTGAAGAGGCCGTAAGGCTATTATATTGGTATGCAGCGTTTGGAGTTGGATGGACAATGTTTTTTTAATGAAGTCAAAAATTGTTGGAGTCCTACTCCTACACTGCACAGAACATTCTTATCCTTCATTAACACTATTATCTAGCAGGACTGCAAGTCCTTAGACATCACCCAGGGGTTCTATGTGACCTTCCAAATGATTTTTGTTGGATGACCACTTGTTAAGAGAGTAACAATGGTGTTGCTTTTTGTCCAATTGTACACTACATTTCCATAGTGGAATGGTCCAAGTCTTTAGAGCATTGTCAGTTCTTTTTCGGAGATCTTTAGAAACCTTTTTAATAAGGACATAGTTTTACATTTGACTTTGGTAGAGGAGACTCAGTCATATATGTATTTTCTGTTAGAAAAGATTGACCTGACACTCAAGAATCCTATACATAATTTAAATGAATTTGTAGTCATGGTGGTTTACATACTTTTACCGACAAATACAGAATTTGTCAAAAACTGAATGAAAAAGTATATCTTTATGTGCTTTATTTTTTTTATCGAATTCTCATTATCCATGTATAAATCAGATGATGACCTGTACGCATTTAGATTCATGCAGAAATTCAAAAATGTAAAGACTATCCACAGGTTAGGTGATAATTGTCTGATCGTTGGGGGCCCTACTGCTGGGACCCCCACCACAGTGTTGCCAACCTGATTTTTCTTTTCTTTTTTTCAGGACAATTTATACAAAAATCACGGACAGGCAACATTTTTCAAGGACAAATTGGATAATGATAATGAATCAAAGATTATAAGGAATATAGGTCGATATCTTAGAATAGTAATATGAACTTATTAGAAGCATGTATTGCAACCTCTGAAATTTAGAGAATTACAATCCCAAAATCCTGCAGCTTAAAAAAATCATGGATGCAAGCATGTTTTTTTTTTTCACAGATGCTGAAAAAACAGTCCCTATTTTTAGAGGGTGTACAGGAAATTACGGAGGGTTGGCAACCACCAATCGTGAGAATGGAAGTCCCGAACCTCCTTATTGCTTGACCGCAGTATATAAACCACTTAATAGAGTGGCATTCGTGCAGGCTCGCTGCAGGTCCATTAACAGTCTGTGGGAATGATGGATACAGCCGAGTACAGCCCACGGCTGTTTTCCTCAGTCCCACAGACATTAAATGGAGTGGGGGGGGGGGCACATGATCGGACCACTGCTCCATTCAAGCTCCTCCTTACTGCATGGCATGCAGTGAGATAGAACGGAGGGGTTTTAGACACCCATTCTTGCTATTGGTGGGGTCCCCAGCGATAGGGCCTTCAGCAATCAGACAATTATCCCCGGTGTTGTGGATAGGTGATAAATGTTGATTCTGGGAATACCCCTTTAACGAGTAGTACATATTTGGGAAAGCAGTAATAAGTCGTCCTCCTCCAAAAAAATAAATAATGAAAAACATATTGCACTGGGTTAAATCGAACCCAAGACGAGCCAATCACACTGTATAGCAGACAGGGTATCAGGGGGTAGTGTCTGCTTCAGCAAGCAGCCTCTCAGCAAGAGTTGTTAAGTTGTGGTACGCATATAGAAAGACAACTCCTTTTTATTCTATTTATTTTATTTTTTTCAACTGGGACAGAACAGGATCAATGAAGAATATATAGTAATTAGTATTGACTGCATTTCTTTTTTTTAAACTTAAGCGTCCTTTGACTACTGCATCAATAGTTCAATTATTTTTCATTCCCATTAAATCTGTAGCTTGTCACCAGGCAAATTTTAACATTTTTGTGTTGTGTAGTTTTCTGGTTTCATTTTAGTCTTTCAAATTCTACAGTTCTAGAAAGTAAATAATAAAAGCAATTTCAAGCAATTAGTGTGACCCTTAAAAGAGGCCTAAGGAGTGTTCTACTTTTCCTCATGTTTATTTATATACTGGAACCTAGAGAAACGGCTGCATTTTACTTTTTTTTTTAGATTTTATCTCTAGCGGAACTTAAAAAGTTGAAAAAAGGACAACTTTTTAAGCTGATTCAATTGTGCAGGAGTGATGAGGTCAAAAAAAGATAGGCGCTCCTCTGGAAGTAAAAGCTGGGGTGTGCAACCTTTATTTGTCTGACAGACACCCTTTTTCAAAGATTCCTATATGAGGCTGGGGCAGGACAAGATCTCATCCCAAGGCGGACATTTAAAAAAAAGGACCTCACCACCATTTGTTCCTGAAACTCACTCAGCATGATAGCTGTTGGATGGACAATCATTCATTTAATTGCCCCTGTGACTCCTCTTCTCCACAAATCCCTTCTCCGTAGGCGTTATTATAAATACCCCCTATATTCCTCTCCCCTATTCTCTCCATACTTGTGCAGTTGGAATTTCAAAGATAAAGATTATATATATATATACACATACATATACATATATATATATATATATATATATACACACACACACACACACACACACACACACACACACACACACACACGCAACAGCCATAGCATAATAACCACCTGCCTAAAGAAACTCTCGATAGCAAAACGTGACTCGCGTGTTCTCTTCCTCAATTTCTTTCTTTCAACATTTTCTAAGTTTCCTCTATGATACCCTGGCCAATATTATTTACGGTTTTAAATAATTCAACAAAGCCGCACCTGCCTAATATTTTGTTGGTCTCCCTCATGCCTCCAAAACATCTCTGACCCATTGAGGTATGAACTCCCCAAGACCTCTGAAGGTGTCCTGCGGTAACTGGCATCAATATGTTATCAGCAGATCCTTTAAGTCCTCTAAGTTGTTAAGTGGGGCCTCCATGGATCAGATGTATTTTTCCAGAACATCCCACAGAAGCTCAATCGAACTGAGATCTGGGAAATCACCTTGAACTGTTTGTCATGTGCCTCAAACCATTCTTAAATAATTTTTGTAGTGTGGTAGGACGCATTATCCTGCGCCCTACCACATTATCATGCGCCGTACCCGTCATGAAGGGATGTACTTGGTTTGCAACAATGTTTAGGTAGATGGTACATCAAAGTAGCATCCACTGGAATGCCAGGACCCAAGGTTTCCCAGAGCATCACACTGCCTTTGCCGGCTTTCCCTGTTATCCATAGTACATCCTAGTACCATATCTTCCCCAGGTAAGCGATGCACACACAGCCGGCCGTTCGCATGATGTGAAAGTAAACATGATTCATCAGACCAAGACACCTTCTTCCATTGCTCCATGGTCCAGTTCTAATGCCAATGTGCCCATTGTAGGCACTTTCAGTGGTGAACAGAGGTCAGCAGGGGCACTCTGACTGGTCTGCAACCACACAGACACAAAAGCAGAAAGCTGCGATGCAGCATCTATCACAGTCAGCATTAACCTTTCAACAATTTATGCTACAGTAGCTCTTCTGTGGGATTGGACCAGATCGACAAGCCTTAGGTCCTCACGTGCAGCAATGAGCCCTGGGCACCCATTACCCTGTCACTGGTTCACTAGTTGTCCTTTCTTGGACAACTTTTGGTAGGAACTAACCGATTCATGCCTGGAACACCCCACAAGACCTGCCGCTTTGGAGATGTTGTGAACCAGTAGTCTAACCATCAGAATTTTGGCCCTTGTGAAAGTCGCTCAGATCCTTACACGTGCCCATTTTTCCTGCTTCCAACACATTAACTTCAAGAACTGACTGTTCACTTGCTGCCTAATATATCCCAACCCTTGCCAGGCACCATTGTAATGACAATCAATGTTATTCACTTCAGTTGTCTGTTTTTTAATGTTATGATTGATGTGTGTGTGTGTATATATATATATATATATATATATAAAATGGAATAAAGGGCACTCCATGTGCTGCCATATGGTGACTCCAAGAAACACTATACTTTCCTAGAATCAATGCTCTTGGGCTAGAGTAAGTCTGTAATACGGCATCCGATGACCTCAGTGTGTCTACGTATAAGCTGGAGGTATAGTGTGGGCCGACAGTAGGCTATATGTGGCGCGTTACAGATCCATACAACACAGATCTATAACACAGCCATGTGCATGAGACCTTAGTAGCGTATCCATAGTACATTGTTATGAAGAGAATACCTTCAGCAGGAAAGATCTAAGAACCGGGGGAATTTCACAATTTTATTGGCTACCCCACCAATGTAATAGCATAATAATATGAGTTACCATACACTCTTAATCCAGGGAAAGGCCAAACAAGCACTAGGAGGCAGTAGGAATTTGTAGCGAAAAATCATTCTTGAATCAGAATAAATCTCTAAATCGATTAACAGTCTTACACAAATCAAGATAAATAATATTACATATTTCAAGAAAGAAATCCATTGAGTCAACCATTACCACTTCCTAATGCAGAAAGTACCATAGCCTCAAGGCCTGTACTGTAAAAACTCCTATGCGGATGTTGAAACTTGATGTCTCATGGTTATAAATCACAGTCCTGGGTATTAAAGAGACAGGTCATAGATATATGTCAGAAGACGTGCCCATATGAAATCTGTTAGCTTGGACCTCCACCAGTTTCTGAAGCTAGAGTGAACCAAACTCATTCAACACCGCTGAGTTTCATTACTGGAAATCCCTGACACAATGGTCCATCTCATCAATCGACCTTGGCTTAAAAAGTCTTGTGTGTGAAATTTCCAGTACCTGAAATCTCAGCAGGGCCAAAAGGGTTCAGAAACTCAATAAAGAGGAAATCATGGTTGGCCTGAGTTCACAGATTCCACCTAGGTGATCTTCTGGCACGTATCGATGACATCAGCAGATTATTTTTGGCTGAATAACCGGGTGAATATAGTGCTAATTTCTCTTTAGTTAAAGCTTGGTGCCTCAGCAGTTCTTGTGTGGATGTCCATGCAGTTTTGTCTTTATGGATAAGATTGGTTCATTACTCTTTATCCCGATATCTATTAAATACAAAAAAATTTGCACGGGCGAGCGGGTACTCTGCATTACTAAAGTCCTTACTTTGACCACACTATGTGGTATATGAGTAAACTATGGGGTTAAACATGTCCAGTTATTTGCCTTCTATTTATAATAATGTATGGAGCCCCTTAAATTTAGTTTAACACTTGCTGGAAGTATACGTCTTGTATCTACCAGTCTCTATTCGGCTGTGTACTCCTCGCTCAAATTTTTATCCTCAGTGTCTCTTTAGTGACTCTAGATGTAATGGAGCATCACAGGAGACTATTAGCGGCTCCACACAGCGCCCCGATGATACAGGACCTTTTGTCAGGCACATATGAAATTAAGTGAAATAAAAACCATATTAAAATGATTACCATCTAACAGCCATTAGTGAGCAGGGAGCTGTCAGCGGGTGATGGATTTCTCACTTACTTCAATGAATGTTCTAACGACATTGATAAAATCACTCCCAGAAAAATACAATAAGCCATTCACCCCACCCGATGGAGGCTGCGTTGTAGAGACCATCTACTTGCTAGCTGCATTAATCTTTTTACAGCAGCAAAATGGTTAAATGCAGATGTATCCTTTAAATTCTAGAACAGAACTTTCTATCTTGTTCTTTGTGAATCACTGACCTGCCAAACTTTAAGGCAGTTATCGTGTCATTATCCTATTCACTTTGTTGTAAATGAAGTTAAGCAAGATGTTCCTGATATGATGGAGGACACAAAGAAAAAGACAAACCAAGACTTGCTTCCAGCTTACCAGGCCAGTAAGTCTAATAAACTTCCCCTTATAGTCCCATTTTGTCAATTATTTCACCTTTCCTCGACCTTCATAAAATGAGTGCAGTGCATAGCTGTTGGGGGTTCAATGTTTACCCAGGCCTTCGTACCCCCATAACAGTACATCATGTATGTTAAAAGGGCAGTACAGACCCGTGATGGTCACCATTGTCAATTGCACTGTACCACCGCTGCCACTATTCTCAATTCAGCCAATCACCTTGGAGCATTAGGCCTCCGCACGTCACTCAGGATGGTGAAAGAAGTTAGTAAAATGCTATTTCATTGGGAGGACTTTAGAGCTGGTAATTTTTGGGGTACTATGGCTTTAGAGAATACTTATGGGGCACTGTGGCTGCCTTTATTATAGAGCATTGTGTCTATTACTTGTATTAGAGCACCGTGACTTGCTTTTATATGACAGGGGCATAATGCAGTGGGCATGTACCCATTTTATTTTTAATGTCAAAATGTTGAAGGATTTACAATAATAGGAGCGATCTCAAAGGGGTTGTTTGTAGACATGAGTACACTCATGTGTACTCGTCCTGATTGAGTTTTTCATAGATTTTTATAGCGCTGGCGGTGGACCAGGTCTAGCTGAACAGTCTTCCTTCAGGACGGCTCTTCATCGTGTGACCGGCCCCGCTGTACCCTATGTAATCGCTGTACTACTGCTACAGCGAGTACATAGAGTACAACGGGGCTGGTCACATGACGAAAAATCATGTCGTTATCAAAGAAGGCTGTGCAACTAGACTTCCGGTCCCCCGGCAGCGTGGTACTGGGATACATTCTTATAATCAACTGAGGGATCACTGTATAGTTGTGAAATGTCCAAATCACATCCGCATGGAGTTTGTATGTAAGTCAAGTGGCTTTCTAATAAATAAATAAATGGATGGATGAAATATCACTTTAGTCTGCTGTGGCAAGATGACGGTCATAAGATATTACAGGTTTACGACCTGGTAGAAAATAGTCTGGATTCTAGACGTGTAGAGTTTTGCCGAACTTCAATTATTATGTGATTTTACATCCATGAAAATACACAGAGGATAGAAGTCATGATAGGACAGGAAACATGTAGACTGGATATACCGTATTTTTCAGACTATAAGACGCAGTTTTTATCAAGAATAAATCTTGCTAAGAAGTCCCTGCGTCTTATAGTCAGCAGTCAAGGGACTAACCGCTTCTTAACTTAACCCCTTCCAGACCCATGACGTGCCGACACATGCTGGAGCGGGCGGGAGGTCATGTTTGGAGCGGGGTCACTCCCTTAGCTCGCTCGATACACTGCAGGCATCAGCTGTGTTTTACAGCCGACACGCTGCTCTAATGTCCAGGAACAGCGATCGCGCTGTTCCTGGCCGTTTAGTTAAATTCCGCCGTCAATAGTGACTGTGGCATTTATAGGGGTTTTTCCATGAAGGACATATCCACAGGATATGTCATGAACGTCAGATAGATGCGGGTTCCAACTCTGGGACCCGCACCTATCGCTAGAACGGGGCCCCCTAAACCCCGTTCTAGCTTTTTGTGATCTCCCGGCCACGCTATTACATGTCGAGTTACTGAAACAGCGTAACTCGCTGAGCTATGCTGTTTCCATAACTCCGTAGTTCCTGGCCGTTTAACTAGTTAAATGCCGCAGTCAATAGTGACCGTGGCATTTATAGGGGTATTTCCATGAAGGACATACCCACAGGATATATCATAAATGTCAGATAGAAGAGTGTTTCAACTCTGGGACCTGCACCTATCGCTAGAACGGGGCCCCCTAAACCCCGTTCTAGCTTTTTGTGCTCTCCCGGCCACTCGATTACATGTTGAGTTACTGAAACAGCGTAACTGACTGAGCTATGCTGTTTCCGTAGCTCTGAGAGCACTGAATAGTAGTTACTGTACAGTCTGGAAGAGACCTGAAGAATAAGCTGCTTTGTTTGTTGTGGGAACCCGGCTAGAAAGAATTACTTTTATATTTCAATTTCACAATCTTTATTCTTATATAAAAAATCCAAAGAGAAAGATAACTTAATAAATCACATAGATATACATTTTAGTCCCCCCGATAAACCCTCCTTAAGCCTGGTTACAGAAATATGAATCACTTCTGTGTGGGAATCACTTCTGTGTGGGAATCACTTCTGTGTGGGAACCACTAAGGGGGCACCGCTACTGTGTGGGGGCCGCTAACGGCATAATTACAGTGGGGCACTAAGGGGGCATCATTATTGTGAAGGGGCAATAAGTGGTTATCATTACTGTGAGGGATGCACTAAGGGGGCATCCTTACTATGTGGTTGGCACTAAGGGTGCATCCTTACAATGTGAGGGGTTCTAAGGAGGCATTATTACTGTATGAGGCACGGTTACTGTGTGCCATACAAAGAGGGCAGTATTAAAGCATGTGGGACACAAAGGGGCACAAAGGGGGCATCATCACTGTGTGCCACTATGAAAATGTGTGGGGAACAAAGGAGCATTATTACTGTCTGGGGGCACTATTACTGTGTGTGGGAACTATTACCGAGTGGGGGCACTATTACTACGTACTGCACATAGGGGGCAACTATTCCTGTGTGGGGCAATAAGGGGGAAATATTACAGTGTGGGGCATAATCTGTGGGGCACTATTCTCGCCACGGTAGGGCACTAAGGCGGTAAAAGGATGGGATATTTCTGTACAGGGTAAGGAAGTGCTGGAAAAGCGAAGAGCTAAAGACATCAGGGCAATAAATTCAGCAGAGATGATTCATGGCCTGGAAAAATAGTCATAGATGTCGGTGTCAGATGGAAAAAAAAGAGAGAAAATTAACGAGTTTAATCAGAGAAGACGTCACCTGTGAGTCAGTGGATATAATTGTTCTGTATTCATTGCACTGTATTCACAGCATGATTAGAACTGTTAAGTGCCCACTGTATGGCGATATTGGTGCCAGTGGTCTTTGTGGTTATGGTGTAGAGGTCATATTCAAAGGTAATTCAATCCTTTGAAAGGCATTTTTTTTTTAAATAAAAAGGTCAGTGTGATTAGTGCTACTTTTCGAGATACAGCTACTCTGTATTCTAAATACAGGGCAGCTGTATCGTGCGCTAAATCCTGATCCTGTCAGGTCCGCGGGACTGACTGGTTCAGTGAAAGCGGGTCCTGCGTGTCTCTGTCATGCAGGATCCACCTGGAATCTATCACATCTAAGTTATGAATTAGGATTTGATAGATCACAGGTGGATCCTGCATGTCAGAGACACGCAGGACCCGCTTTCAGTCCATGTGGACGCTGGGATTGACAGATTCAGGTCTTAGCGAACGATACAGCTGATCTGTATAGAGAATACAGAGCAGCTGTATCTCAAAAGTAAAAATAATTTTTAATAAAAACTAATTATAAAAGTAGCACTAATCACACTGACTTTTTTTATTAAAAGAAAAAAAAAAAAAAAGAGCCTTTCAAAGGTGTAAGTGCATCTCTGTATTCTATGAATACAGGTTCCAGGCATCACAATGCTGATTTTCATTATATAGTAATATCCAGGAACAATGTACTGATGAGACAGCGTATCTACGCGTGTAATGCGTTCTAAAAGTTGTCTTATAGCGATGCGGTCTTCAATAAAAATAATAAAAATATAAAAATTGGGGGGCTGGACGGAGATATGCCTTTGGGCTTGTGCCCTTGATCTTTGGGTGCTGGTCTGGTGTCCACATTTTTTTTGTCTGATCTGAGGTCTAATAATTAAATTCAATAATAGTCTTAACGTATTAACTTTTACATGGTTAATGTTCATGCCCGAGAGGTGGCATTCCAAAGTTTGCTATTGGGCCCAGCATTTTCTAGTTACGCCCCTGAGTAATAGTCTACTGGAGGGCAAATAAAAAGTCATATCATTTTTATTTACAATTACTTACAGTAAGTTACATGAAAATGAATAGATGATTGGGAAAATGTTGTCAGCAGTAGGTGACAGTTTAATATACTCTACAGGGGTAATTAAGTTCTTGGATCCTCTGAAGTGGTACTATTCAAATCTTAGGCTTTATCTAAGACTTCAAGATTTATGGAAAGTCTTCATAGGACTAGGTCTAGGATGACACATTCTAGCCTTTACTATATTGTATTACCTTGTATTCGAGACAGGCAAGATGAAGTCATCAGGGTTCAAAGCTTCTCCTAGGCTGATATTCATATTCATTAGAGTTATATGTTGAGGACAACCATATTCCTACATGTCATTAGGTCTAGAAATGTCTGGGCCTGACTTTCACCGTAAAGTCAGGCTCGATCTGATGTTACCTGGTCACATTTTGTAGAACTGGGGCAAATACTATGGGATACTAGATCTACAGGATCCTTTTTTTTCCTTACCTGAATTAGGTTAGTGAAGCTATTTTAAAATATTTCATCTATGTAGAACTCAAACCACATAAAGCTATACCCTGCTAGCAAATAGAAGTCACATACAGTTTGCTGTTGAGCAAGTCAGCATTGGTTTTCCAGCAACCTAATTTATAACAGTCTAGTGAGTCAAGGAGGCTTTGCCAGTCGACATCTGACAGTGAGTGATGAAAGATGAGTTGTCAATTTGCATCAGCAAAACCTGACAGAAATTGAGGTTGCCAGAGAATATGCAAGATCTGGCCTGTCGCTGAGAGTTAGAGGAGAGCTACAAGTGTATGGGTTAGGCATAACCTGAAATTGAGTGCGGCATAGATAGCCTATCTGGAACTGAGTGATAGACAGTCAACGTCTTGGCTGTAAACTTAAATCAGACTGCTCACAGCTTATAAGGGGATTTGCAGGCCCGGTCTTTATATCTCATAAGTGTTATATATGTACATTAAGCCATTTATATTCCATTGCAGAGCTTTAGAATTAGATGCCAAATATTGGAGGCCAAAATGATAGTATATTTCTAACTGTAGGGCCTCCTGTACTTAGCCATATCATGGATCTGTGTGGTATGGATTCATATAATTCAATGGGTCCATAATATATCCCAAATTTTATATGGTAAAATGTAACAGGGTCTTGTAGAAGATGACACGGATGTCGCAGTTGAACGAGTTGCTCGCTTTAGTTCTTAGGAACACACACACACACTCAATTGAGCGGTCTTAAAACTGGGATGGGGATCTAAATCCCTACAGAAGTTCCCACCAAGTCAGGCTATGCCAAACTGACTGCATGCACCAGTCACTTTGAAGGTGGAATTCCCTGTCCCTCCGTGGGTCATCGTGGCTGCTCACGGATCCTGAACCCTACGACCGCGTACATGCAACGTTAATGTCATGTATTAGCTAGCTGATTATCTAGCAGCTTACACTAAAACCAAGTTGACAGCACTCTCTACACTAGGACCTCATCACTGAGGGTCCAGACTCCAAATTGCGGTGGCTGCACAGACTTTTAGGCCTTACTCATATCCAAACTACCACATAGACTTCCAGCTCTACCTCGTGGCACACACCACCAACCCTGCCCCTAACTGACTGCCCCCTTTTATCTATGCCTCCTCTCTTGTCCCGTGTGATGGCGCTGTTCAATGTCACTCTATGAGCTCCACCCCCTCCCCTGACTTCAGGAAAAAAAACTTCTACTCCCTCCATGACCAGCATTAGTAGCATGACAACCCAGACACCGGAGCAGCGTGGGAGTCTCTACTTCCTCACCAAGTGCTATGAGCGTGCCGTGCAAATGGAGAAGGGGGGAGAGAACACCGTGATCAAACAATACACCAATGGGAAAACACACAAGGCCCAGGGTAACAACCAGGGGTTGAACAACACATATTGGGAAGGAGGGGGCAGACAAAGTATAATTTCAAAAGGGGCACTGTTACCCCTTACAGGAACCCAGAGGCTTTTTACACGGATTCGTGTTATTATGAAAAATCTTCTTCAACATTAGGTTAAAATATCCTATGTCTTGATCTATTATTTTCCAACCAGATATTTGCCTTAAATGGCTAAGGTATCTAGAAATTTTAGTCTCTGTTCACACTACCTTTAGGGTCTATTCCATTAGTTTTCCAGTGCTTTTCGACTGCCAGAATAGCGCAGCCTGTAGCTCTATTCTAGGTTAGAAGTTAATAGGATCCATCAGGATCTGCTAGAATCCATTACACAATGGATCCATCATAACTGTGAAGGCTTTGGTAATAACAAGAGCCATGCAACTAGTATAAACATAGTCTATTGCTTATTTTCTTCTATGGAAGTCATCACTCCTTAAATTTCTCAGCTATTATTGAATACTTTGTTCAGGAAAGAAGCCTTAGGGCCTGTTCACATCTGCGTTGGGGTTTCCGTTGCTCTGCTTCCTCAACAAAAATACCAGAAGTGCCGGTTTCGTTTGCATGATGGACACCATTGGCGCTCGACAGAATCCATTGACTTGAATGGGTTTGATCGGGTTTCCATCATGGTGTCAGTCGTTTTACTGGAAACAATAGCACAGCCGCTGCCCTATTATTTCTGGTATTTTGGCCGGATCTTTCCCGGAGGCCACTAATGGAGCCTCCAACACAGATGTGAAGAGTCCCTTATATTGTTGTGACTACTGCATTCAGATCTCCATCAATGAAGAAACCAATTAAGAATCAAATTACAGTGAAACTAAGAATAACTTTGCTGTATTAGGCCCTGTCCTAAAGATAAAACTCAATGGCGCATATTTACTAATGTGTTTGTGCCTAGAATATGTCGAAAAACGCACCAAAATTTCTGGCACAATGTCACAGCAAGTTTTAGAACTATTTTTGAGGCAAATGCAACATAAAGAACAGAGGTTTGCACCTTACTAGATACTTTTTAAAAGTGTCTAGGAAAGGAGGCATGGATTAGTAAAAAGGAGGCGTGGCTTAAAATGTGCACCAAATGTATACCAAGCCAACCAACAGGTGGTATTGGAAAAAAAAGTAATCTAGCAAAAGCATCTAGCAAGATATTTGTCATACAGTGTGTGCCACTGTGATAAATTTTAGGAGAAGCAAAAAAAAACGAAAAGTAGGCGAGCACGCTAGACCAGGGGTGGCTTAAGGGTACCATGGGCCCAGGGCACTTTTTCAAGTCTGGGCCCCCCCCCTGAACTCTGAAGACAGAACTTTCAAGACGCTGTACCGTATATATTTGCAGATTTCTGTTCAGGCGGCCACAGATCTGGCACGGTTATGAATTAGCTGTAAAAGCAAAATGAGCCATACAGAAGAGAAAAAGCAGAATACTTTGAGACACTAAAGTGGTCAGGAGCTTTATAACTTTTTCATATTTACATCAATGGAGTGGTGCGTGAAGGATTATTTTTTTGCGGGAGGAGTTGTAGTTTTTGTTGGCACCATATAATGGGTGAATTGGAAAAAACGGAGATTCCTCCATGGGTTTTTGGGTTTCGTTTTTACTGTATATATTTACCTTCTCCGAAGGTAAAAGTAGATTTTAACATCTACTTTTACCTTGAGAAGGTAAATATATACAGCCCCAGAACCAAGCTCAGTACAAATACACAGTCCCAGAACCAAGCTGAGTACAAATACACAGTCCCAGAACCAAGCTCAGTACATATATACAGCCCCAGAACCAAGCTCAGTACCAATATACAGCCCCAGAACCAAGCTCAGTACCAATATACAGCCCCAGAGCCAAGCTCAGTACCAATATACAGCCCCAGAACCAAGCTCAGTACCAATATACAGCCCCAGAACCAAGCTCAGTACCAATATACAGCCCCAGAACCAAGCTCAGTACAAATATACAGCCCCAGAACTAAGCTAAGTACAAATATACCACGCCAGAACCAAGCTCAGTACATAAATACAGTGCCAGAACAAAGCCCAGTACATATATACAGCACCAGAACCAATTTCAGTACAGAGATAATTTGCAAATTCAGTTTAACCTCTGTTGTATAAATTTGTACGACATAAAACGACAGCTCCCAGTATAGCCTGAACAATGGTTAGGATATGCTGGGAGTTGCTGTTTAATAAAAAAGAATGCTACCATCCGTCATCTCGCTGCAAATCATACAGTGACTACAGTACTGATCAGTCACAGGGAGAATAAACATTTACATTGAGTGACTCACAGGTAATGTCTCAGATTCTCTCTCTCTTTTCTTCTCCATCCGGTCCAGAACTCTATGAGGACCTCTCCCAGGCCCAACCCATTTCTGCAGTTTGCAGCTCAGATGTCTTCAGCTCCTCAACATTTCCGCACCTATAAACAAAGATAAAATTCTCATGATGCAACTAAATATAATGGTATCATACACAGTGCCCCTGAATATAATAGTACTATACGCTGTGCCCCTGAATATAATAGTACTATACACTGTGCCCCTGAATATAATAGTACTATACACTGTGCCCCTGAATATAATAGTACTATACACGGTGCCCCTGAATACTACCATACACTGCGCCCCTGAATATAATACTACCATACACCATGCCCCTGAATATAATACCATACACTGCGCCCCTGAATATAATACCATGCACTGTGCCCCTGAATATAATACCATACACTGCACCCCTGAACATAATAGTACCATACACTGTGCCCCTGAATATAATACTACCATACACTGGGCCCCTGAATATAATAGTACTATACACTGCGCCCCTGAAAATAATAGTATTATACACTGTGCCCATGAATTAAATTGTGGCAAACACTGTAAAGTAAACCACACACTGAGCCACTGTAGATAGCGCCAGTCACAATGCTCCCTGTAGATGGTGCCAGTTACAATGCCCTCTGAAGATAATTCCCCCTGTAGATAGCGCCAGTTACAATGCACTCTTTACATAATGCCCCCTGTAGATAGCGCCAGTTACAATGCCCTCTTTAGATAATGCCCATTGTAGATAGCACCAGTCGCAATGCCCCCTGTAGATAGCGCCAGTTACAAAGCCCTGTGTAGATAATGTCCCCTGTAGATAGCGCTAGTTACAATGGCCTCTGTAGCTATTGCCCCCAACGCTGCCCAGAAAAAAAGACATTCTCACCTGTCCCCGTTCCCGCGCCTTCCTCCAGCAACGCTGGAGTGGTCAGAGACCAGACAAAATCGTCCATCGTAATGGTGCAGTCGGCGTGATGACATTGTGCCAACTGTGTCATTAGTAAAGCGCCGAATGGGAGGAAGGGAACGGATAGTTCCCTGTCTCGCCAGCGCTACAGTAAGCAATTGTATCCGCATCCTAAGGATGCGGATAAAATTGGGTGAGAGGTTCCGCTTCACTCCGGTTCTCTGAAGCGGCTGTAATTTTCACAGCCGATACGGGAGAACTGGTGTGAACTTGGCCCCCTTCCAGCCTCTGGCACTTGCCCAGATTGCCCTCATTATAATCTGCCCCTGCGCTAGACATATACAGAGTGCAAAACCTATGCCCTATATAAAGTAACGGAATACCAGCAAAAAGGTAGGGCAAAAAGAATGGAAATGAACATCCAGCCAATACAAAAAAAATAGGAAAATTTCATTTAACCAGAAAATAATTAAAAATATTGTATACAAAGATACATACAGCTATCCATAATAATATCCACCGTAAGGGGTGTGTTTAAGACCGAAACAAAATATGACCTGCAGGACTTCGCTTTTGCTATTTTTTGTATTGCCTGGATATGCATTTAAATTATTCTTGCCCTACGTTTTTGCTAGTACGCGGTGATAAATTTTGGTGCATTTTATGACTGCATGATCTAAGTTTACACCTTCTAAATCTTAGTAAATCTGTCCCAATGTGTTAAAGGGTTTGTATCATCAGAGACAACCCTTTTCAGAATTCCGCCTCTGGGACAATCAGCTGCATGTCCTGTTTCCTGCTCCAGGTAAACAGAGGATATTGCAAGGGGAAGCCGCAGAAATCAGGCAATTACCCTGCAGCGGCCACTGCGGGGGAATTGTAGTGTTACATAGCGGACATTCAGGACTATACAATACAAGGAATGCTCGAGTTAGGGCTGGGCGATTTTGCAAAAAAAAATGTAATCTCAATCTTTTTCCACACTAGGGGCTATTTTGGATTTGAATCTTGAGTTTCTTATTTGTTTCTGTTTATTTACCTCTGCAAATACTTTTTTTTTATCAGAAATACAATTGGAAAAATGTCTATATAATGGATTATAACTTGTGTTCCCCAGCAGGGAACAGGTTAACAGAATATATAATCCATTATGCACTGCGTGCACTAACATCCACCTCTGCCCGTCACCACTTCAGCTTGTCTCCGACATTGCAAGAGAGAGCAGTGTAAATTGCAGGATGGCCAGGAAGATAGCGCCGAGCGGGCACTCTGGGGCGAGATTACATTACAGTGTCTGAAATCTGAGCAGGACCCTGTGCAGTACCGGCCCCACCATGGGATGTTAAATAAACGTCATTAAGGCCCGATTCACACGTGAAGAACGGTCCGTGTGTCATCAGGCCCGACCACGGTACATGTGAACGGGACTCCTGGCATCAGTCATTTAGGCTACAGTCACACAATGGTGAAAAAAAATGGCCATTAAAAACGAATCAATTGTCCGTTTTTTATGTCCATTTTGCATCAGTGCCTCCAAATTCTTATCCATTTCCACTCTGTCTGTCTGTTTTCAATTGCCGTAAAAAAAAAAAAAATCAGGGTTTTTTTGTCCCAATCCCCTGAAAACACCACAGTGCCCATGTAGATAGTGCAGCAATGTCTCTGTAGATAGTGCCACAGTGCCCACATAGTGCCACAGTGCCCACATAGTGACAGTGACACATTGCCCCCATATAGTGATTGCCCACATAGTGCCACCCCCCCAATATAGTGCCACAGAGCCCATGTAGATAGTGCCACACACCCTTGCGGATAGCATTCCCACCCCTCATGTAGATCGTACCCCACCCTCCATGTAGATCGTACCCCACCCTCCATGTAGATCACAGCATCCCCTCACTTGTAGATCGCACCCCCACGCCGCCCTTGTAGCTGCCACTAGGAGCTGAATCCCCGGCCAGAGGTTGCCGACGCTTTGGCCTGGGATTCAGCTCCTAGTGGGAGCTACAGTGGCGCTATCTACAAGGTGGGGGAGAGTTGTGGTGCAGTCTGCAAGGGGGGGGTGCGATCTGCAAGGGGGGGTGGTAATGTGATCTGCACGGGTGTGGTGGTGGTGATGTGATCTGCAAGGGGGGCTGGTGGTGGTAGCGCGGTCTGCAAGGGGGGCTACTATCTACAGTGGGGTTGTATCTACAGGGCTGTGTGGCTATACACTGGGAGTTCCTGCTTCCCCACGGAACTTCTGTTCCCTACTGTATCATTTTGTTCAGTACAAAACAGCAGTTCCATGGGGAAGTAGGGACAGAACGGGGCGCAGCTTGTCAGACAGGGTGGACCAGGCAGTGACGGGGTGGAGCAGGGCAGAGCTTCCTCCTGCAGCACGGCATCGCCACTGAAAAAAATCGATTCAACGATTCTGTTAAAAAACAGGATAGTGAGAGGCCTTGAGGGCGGAATAATCAAATTAATTTGATTCATCGCCCAGCCCTATCTCGAGTCCACCAGAATAGGAGCCGTTTGTTCAGAGTGGCTCTCTGTTCTAGCTCATAAAGGTGGTCCTAAGCAGGGAACTCCCCACTTTGATGTCCTTATGCTCTAATAGGGTATATGGACACGGGTTGCATTCACGAGACAACCCCTTTAAGGGTGTGTTCACATCAGGGTTTGGTTTCCGTTGATGAGTACCGTCAGACCTTTCCGTCGGAGGAACCCTTCAGCAGAAACGCAAACGGAAACCATAGCTTCCATTAGCATAACCATTGTTTTCAAATGGTAATGCTTCCGTTGCAAATGGTTTCCGCTTGTTTCCGTTCCATAAGGTGTCCGTTTTTTTTTTGCGAAATCAATAGTGCAGTCGACTGAAATCAAGGGTAATGCAAATAAAAGCTATGGTTTCCATTTGCCTTTTCGTTGATGGGTTCCTCCAGCGGAAAGGACTGACAAAAACAATTAACAGAGACCAAACGCTAATGTGAATAGGCCCTAAGAATGGTCTTCACGTTGCAGTCGCAGTTACTCAATGCCGAGCCGGAATGGAGATGTAATGCCTCGGTGTATAACAGGAAACCAGTGATTGACTACTTGAGACTTTGAGCGAGCCAGCACAGTCCTGTCAATAAAAGACTGCGTTCCAGTGAGTGAAACAGAATATATGTTACTGTGCAGACACATAGTCAGACTTCTTCCAGTAATCAGTGGAAAGCTGCCATTTCATTAGGCGAGAGATTTTCCATATAGTAATCAGCTATTAAGATATTTTATTTCCGCTGAAATATAATTTAACAGTGAACAAGAGATTTTTCGGTTAGGAAAGACAAATTGCCCTGTGCCTCAAGACTGTATTACTGGGAAGAAGTCCTTTATTATAGTTTATAGGGAATCTTTCATCAACTATCTGAATTATTGGCCAGAAGTGCCAAAATCAAAAATGTTCAGAAGAGCCTACCATTCAAAACCTCAACATGTAGACTTAAAAGGGGTTTTTCCACAAAACACATGCAACCACTGGGACCCCCAGTGATGAGCAGAACGGGGTACCTAATGTCCTCTGAAGTGCTCCATGAGAATAGTGCGCTAGTGTGCATGCTCAGCAAGCGCTCCATTCATTTCTATGGGACCTCAGGGACCGCTGTCTCAGGCAGCTCCATAGAAATTAATGAAGCGCTGGCCGATCATGCGCACCAGTGCTCAATTCTCACGGAGCACTTCCGGGAAATTTCAGTCCCCCGTTCTCATCGCTGGGGGTCCCAGCGGTCGGACCCCCAGCGATCACACATGTATCACCTATTTTGTGGATAAGGGATAAGATGTGTTTTGTGGGAAAACCACTTTAATGTTTGGAAATGGATCATATTTTTTTTATAGGACCACAATTCTTTGCTGTAGGATCTTATCCCATTCCCTAAAACATACGAATTTTGCATGTTCATGGACACTGTCATATGGCAGCTCAGCCCCATTCATGTGAATAAGACAGACCTGCAATACCAGACTCAGCCCATAGATAAGTGTGGCACTGTTTCTGAAAAAAAATAATGTATTCTTATCTCATACCTCTTTGAGAGCTAAGGGAACATGACTGTACAGAGTTATATTAAATTGTACAGCACAGTGGTTAAGTTACGGTGATATGCACTACATGTCCCATCATGACTGTATATAGAGGACCAACCCGCCAATGATTGACCCTCTATGACCTCAACCAACAGCTACAGGAATTCATTGGTTTGTTTTGATGGGTGGACTAGATCTCCTGCTGGTGGTATATCCTTGGATACTCCGATTTTTGTGGTTTTAGCCTTCAGTCCAAAAGAGCCAAAATTAACTGATAATAAATATATATTGTGCTCCATGGTATAGGAAAAATATTCTTATTTATAAAATCTACATCATATTGAAGGCTTACCCTGTACAAACAGGCCTCTTTACTAAAAGGGGTGTAGGATTAGAAAAACAAGAATGTTTTCCAGTAGAAATAGCGCCACTCTTGTCCATGGGCGGTGTCTGGTATTGCAATTTTACATCACATTGGAGGTAGAAGATTTACCTTTATATAAACAGGCCTCTTTATTAATAGGGGTGATAGATTAGAAAAAACATGGCTGTTTTCTTGTAGAAATAGCGCCACTCTTGTCCATAGGCTGTTCCTGGTTTTGCAACAGTCCCATGCAAAAGATTTGTATGCGACTTTTTTTTTTTTATTTCTTGTATAAACCCTTCAAACATTTGCAAAAAATATAAATATTTGGCTAGTCACTGATCAACCAAAAGCATGGCCCCTTATGAAACAGGTATAAATTAACCATCTAGGTGCGGAGTTGCACCATAGGGTCATTAATAGGCTTTGTAAAGCGCACTTGGCACTTTGTAGCTCATCACACTGCTGCGCCACACGAACCCTACTGATGGAGTGTGACTTTAATTAACTGAAGGAACGAAGGGTGGGGGGTGAGCAAGATGAAATATTGTCGTATAGCAAGTAAGGTGCCGAGTGGCAAAATAAACGCATGAAATCAGCCTTTATAGAAGAGAAAAAAAAAAGAAGCAAACAAAGAAAATTAAAGATGTTTGTTCTATTCTTTTTGCATTGTAAAAATGTCTCACACAATTTATTTTGGAGATGGCAGCAATTATTAACCGGATAAAGGTTGAGATGTGTGCAGAGGACGGGTCTTGTGCCAAGTTAACTTACATTTTATAATAATTTAAAACTGGGTTTTTAATTTAATTTTTTGTCATTCAGGGAACTGAAATGTGATGACAATACTGAATTTAAAGCAGCGTAAAGTATGACAATTGTGAATAAGAAAAAGTATTAAGACTAAGATTATGTTGGAAAAAGCTGTCTAATCTATTACACACACACACACTGGGTGTATATATATATATATATATATATATATATATATATATATATATATATACACATACACACATACATTTCAGTGGTGGATTAAGTGTACCATGGAACCTGGGCTGTTGACACAACATGGGTCCCCTCCTTCTTCCATCCACGCAATGCAACCCCCCTTCCACTTGCGAGACGCCTAAAAAACGATTTTCTTTGTTTTAAAGTTCTAAAAAAGTTGCTAATAATAATTTTTTTTTCAAATGTAAAACGTAGCAAGATCAGGCTGTTATTGATCACGTCCAAGTGAGACGCAGGACCCACTGTCACTGAACCCGTCAGTCCCGCTGACCAGGCGCTAGATACAGCTGCTCTGTATACAGAATACAAAAAGTAACAAATAATTGTTAATAAAAGGTAACACTAAACACTGATATATATATATAAATAAAATAAAAAGGTATACATAGCCTTTAACACATTTTAACATCATAGTGAAAAGTCGGAAGTTTTGGTCAGTTGGGGTACAAGCACGGAGACCCCCATCGATCGCTAAAACGAAGCGGCAAAAGTGCTTGTTTGATTGCTGTGCCACTTCGTTTGTGATAGGCGTTCCTCTGAGCGGTGTACGGTCTCAATAGAACGTCTATGAAATGAAGCGGCACAGCCTTTACCCGATCAAATTTGCCCCTTTTTTTAGCGATCGGTGGCAGCCTCAGTGCTCGCACCCCCACCGATCAAAAAACTTCTGACAATTCACTAGGACATGTCAAAAGTTTTTTAAAAGTTTAGTTACACTTTAAGCAGTCAGACACCCCTCCCCTTACAGTAAAATAACTACTGAGGGCTGTATGAAGGGGTCTGAGTGTCTGACGGCTCTGTGGGGGAGGGGAAAGATACCCGTTATTAGAGCCCTTAGAAGTCAGACACTCTGACCTCCCCTTGCAGTATAACAACTACTGAGGGCTCTAAAGGGGGGCAGGATTATACTGCAAGGGGGTGTCTCTGGCGGATTTTGTGTGGTGGGTCAAGCTGCAAAATCTGTTGCAGAAGTATTCCTGCGTCGGCAGGAAGATTCCTCCTCCCACTGACTTCAATGGGTGGTCCGGGCGGAAACCGCCCGAAGATGGAGCAGGACGCTTCTGACTCCGATTTAAATGAATGGGAGGTGGAATTCTGTGGCGGAATTTGCTTTCATTTATTAAATGGAAATGTAAGAGTGTATTTGGATGAGACTTTTTGGTCATGTGGTAAAAAAAACAAAACATACAAATATTAAAAAATATGCAGATTGCTATGCGGTATTTGCCTGTGCGGTTTTTACTAGTGAATCATTTATTTTACAAGTTTAACCTGTAAAATTTGCACAGGCAAGAACCACATTGAAAACCACCGCAATTTGTGTTAAAAAAATGTTATGCATTTTTTACCACGTGGCCAAAAGCATCTCACCTAAATGCACCCTTAGGGTATGTTCACACGGGATATTTTCAGCTGTTTTTTGGGCCTTAAACATCCCGAAAAACGGCTGAAAAATCCGAAGCAGAACGCTACAAACATCTGCCCATTGATTTCAATGGGAAATACGGCGTTCTGTTCCGACAGGGAGTTATTTTACTAACTCATTTTGAAATAACGGCGCGTAAAAAGACGCCCTGTAAAAAGAAGTGCATGTCACTTCTTGAGCCGTTTTTGGAGACGTTTTTCATTGACTCAATAGAAAAACAGCTCCAAAAACGGCCGTAAAAAAAACGCTGGGAAAAACGCGAGTTGATGAAAAAACGGCTGAAAATCAGGAGCGGTTTTCCCTTGAAAACAGCTCTGTATTTTCAGATGTTTTTTATGATAGCCTAATTCTGCACATGTACTCGGTACCAAACTACGTCGACTTGCACCATTCACAAGGACATCGCATGTGCCTATACCATTACATGTTCCCCAATAGAACCGTATGATATATGTGAATATTAAACGGTAATATTCTTACACTCCGGGTGCAGGCAGACCTTTGCTCTAGGCATGAATTCACAGATCATAGTTATATACATATGTGTTTGTATTACAGAATAATCAAAGCCAAGGTAGCAAAACAGTCCAGCCATAAATTCCTCTTCCGACAGAGCAAAGCACACAAACAGGGCGATGGTAATAAATGGAAATTATTTCTCTGAAGATATTTTTCTGCTACATGACTAATTCCGCGCATCAGGAAAGAGTCTTCCTTAACATTAATTACAGAAAATGACAGGCAGGCTGAGGACTGCGGATGCTCATTATCTGAGAACATATTCACAAGTTTGCAATTTGCGAGAGAACTACCCCAGCGAAAATTAATCTCCCGTCTTTGCATGAGGCTCTTCTAATTTTGATGCTATTAACAAGTTTGCAGTATCACTCAGGCCCTGTCAGTATAATCAGGTTTCAGCGTGTTGGTGAGAGCACGCTGTCATTTAGAAGGATAAACCCTTCGATGCGCTCTCTTTCATGTAGCCGGTCCTACAAGCAGCCTTTTAATAAGGTTCTTTAATCATCCCCCCCTTTTTATACTCTCGAATTCCTCTCACTCTTGCTCTCCTTCCCTCTCTCGGCAGTTTTCCCTCTATTCCTGTCCTCGTTGAGGGGGCTTTGAAGTTCAGCCGGGGATGAAATATTCATGACATTGTTGCAGATAAAGACAGATATTCTGATCTTTCGCAGTTTTTTTTTTTTGGTGAAATATTAACAGGATTTATTACCGTGTAAAAAAAAACAACCCTGCTCCCCAAACATGTATATGTGGAAGGTGATTGTTAGGTTGTGTATATATATTTTATGCCTTTTTTTATACAGACATATTTCAAGATGTCGGAGTGTGTTTGTGTTATGTGTGTGTCCTTTATGAGCGGGATACATTATCGTTATCATATGCATTAACACCGGTGATAAATGATCCCAGATGAGTCTTCATTGGGCTACTTTAGTACAGCACGGTGCTTTACAAGTAGCATTTGCCTTGTAATCTATTATATAGCCTTCATGATTTGTTAGCCAGGAGCCAGGGATAAAGTAGCCTATGAGCACACGCAGTTGCATAGGTTGGAAATGTTTAATGAATAGCGTTCATCTTTAATCCATATTTCCATGTATGGCTTATAATAAACTGGGGTGGGCGAGCAGTGGGTTATTACGTGGCTGAATGTATAGACGTAGAAGATATTGGGGGCAATACTGCAAGATGACCAACAATTACAGTATGCCATTACTCTACAATTTGTAATATGTCACATATTTATTTTATACCATACACTAAAGATAGTAAGTTAGGCTAAATTCACACGCGCGTGGGGAAACTCTGACATGATAAATGTGCCGTTTTTCACGTCCGAGGTGCCCCCGTGCAGGTTCTGTTTTCACAGATACCCATAGACTTGAGTCTATGGAGGGATCCGTGAAAACAGAACAAAATAAGACATGTTCTATTCTTCAACGGACGTTGAAACAACAGCCGTGTGAATGGCCCCATTGAATTACATAGGTCCATGTGACGGCCATTGTTTCAATGGCCGTCACACGGATGTATTCAACGCCCATGTGACTCAGGCCTTAGTCTTTTGGAATCCATAATAATGGCTTGCCGCCTTATTCAGGGAAGCAAAGACGCATGTGTCACAACATTTTTTTTTCCAAGGAAGTCCCGCAACTTTTTTAATGGTCACACCTTCAAAAAACAACCCTAGTTATGACCCAAAAACAAGTCGCTAATGACCCGCCTGATTTATTCGAAATGTAATGCTCATGAATAGGGGCTATTAGCCGGTTTACAGTGTAGCCCCTCAGGGTAACACGGCGCCCCCCCTTTTTTCCTCCTGTTTTCCTTCAGTTCCTTTTACGGTCATTAATTAAAGGTCATTTAGTTTAACCCTCTTTTCCCCCTATTTTTATTTGTTCCTTACCTGTATAAGGTCAGGTTCAGGTCAGTGGTGCCCCACCCACTTGGTCTTAACACGCACAGGTTCTGGAAAATTCCTATGTGGCGGGAAAATCTGGTGTTTTCATTGGTTCCCTTTGGTAAAAAGGCGGGAATTTTGAATATATATTCCCAGGTTTTGGAGTGGTCTGCTGCCTGTCCGAGTTGGATGAAGAAGAGGAACATCATGGCCCCGCTCCCCCTCCCTTTTATTGTCGCGGTATCTTGTTAGTGGGGGTTTAGTCGCCCAGTTTATGGGTGGACAAGGTCATGAATTATTGGTATAATATTTATTGGTTTTTAATATTAAAATATTTGGTATTTATTATAAGTTTAATATTTATTTATTCTATTTATTATGTAACCCCTTAATAAATACCGCGGCCATTTTATTCCATCTGCATTGTCTCTTGGTCTTTATTTATTAATTACGTTTTTAGTATGTGTTTTGAAGGTTGGGTGGCGCTTGTGTTACCATGCAAAAGGGCCATACCTATTGCCCTAAAAAGGGTCACACCTGAAAATATTTCCCATAGAGAATTGTAGGTTAGCCCAGTGAGATATGGAAAATGCCATACCATGGTGCCCATCACATCAAATTGTGCCAGCCTCATAGCAGTGATGACAAACTAATCATGAAGATGTACCCACAAAGTAGTTTCTGCCACTATTGTGTCCATATACATCACATACAAGCGCATCAGACACGGCACCATTACAATAAAACACATTTGTCTCCTCTATGGTCCTGCACTGCTCTTTACTCCACTAAAAGGAACTTCTATATTTCAGAAGCAACTTTGATGTAGAGATCTCTCCCGCTGCAATTCTTTACAGTCCGAGATCAGCATTGTGGAAATAAGTTTGGCAGACGGATTCCATGATTGATCTTATTTATCAGGACAGAGATGCTGCATTATGGGATAGTGCTAGGAAACACTGGATATTTTTTTTTGTCATGGGGCTGGAGAGTCAAAATATGCAAAAAAGTTGCCCAAGATCAGTATGTGGCTCCTGAGCCATACTGGCAATATACAGCGAGGCCCTTTATTAGTATATATACTACTACAGTCAGCATAAGCGTCTTTTTTAATTTGACCCATATAGAAAGCCTAAAGGTGAATGTCCACGTTAGAAATATATATATTTTTAAATAATCTAAATAGGTACAAAATTCTGTGGTGAATAATTTCTTAAAATATCTTGATAGGGAGGGGTCATAACTTTTTTTGATAAAAAATAGAAGCTCCAAATCCCCTCATAATTATTGAGTGAAGTTAGTCACCACTACAGGGACCTTATTGCATACGGTTTTATTATAAAGTTCAATGTATAAACAGTGTTCAGTGAGCTCCCTCTAGTGGTGGCTGCACGCAGCCAAATATTATCTTCTTTGTCTATTCAACGGACTTGCACTATTCTGCGGTTTGCCCCTTTTTAGTATGGCGTGGTAGCCTTATGACATGCTAATGCCGTGGATATGCCTTGAAATTAGGCTTATGTAGTTGCATACAAACATTGGTGGTTTTGACTTTCATGGATATGCGCAGTAGTTTGTCCCGAACGTCAAGTATCAGTTTCACAAGAGAGTTTGCACGACTAATTTGATCTAAGTGAGTGATCATTCATGTAACTAAAAAGGTTTTACACCTGGAATTTTAACTTATCAACTAAACATAATTTATATATTTTACATTATAGGTTATGATTAAATGAGTACACTATTTTTGCCCTTTATTATATGTAGTATATCTATTTTTTATTTTTTAGATTAAGCACTGTAATTTTGACTTTTGGTAATTAATGTACTTATAAACTGGGGACAGAGCCTCTTTAACTGTCCTATCCCCTACCTCATCTAATAGGTGCTTTAATGTAAATAACTACTCGTTTTTGTTTTTTTGAAAAACGTTTAGTTTTGACCAAGTTATGAACATTTTAAGATTTATTCAAATTTGTTCTTAATGCCCAACTGGGAGTTTTTTTTATTTTTCACCAAGTGGGCGTAGTATAGAAAAGTGTATGACACTGACCAATCAGCGTCATAGACTTCTCTTCTTTCCAGCCCAGCTTGATCCACAGCCCAGCGTGATCTCGCGAGCTCACACTGTGACATCACTTCCTCCCGCGAGTCCTTCACTGGAGCGACGGAAGACTGAACAGACATCGCCTCCAGCCGCGCCAGGACGTTTATCCAAATCTGCAGTGGTTGGAGGCGATGTCTGATCAGTCTTCCATCGCTCCGGTGAAGGACTCGTGGGATGAAGTGACGTCGCGAGATCACACTGTGCTGTGCATCAAGCTGGGCTGGAATGAAGAGAAGCGTATGCCGCAGTTTAGTCGGTGTCATACACTTTTCTTTACAACGCCCACTGGTGAAAAGTAAAAAAAATACCCAGTTGGGCATTCAGAACAAATTTTCATAAATGTTAAAATGTTCATAACTTGGTAAAAATAAACGTTTTTCAAAAATCAGTAGTTATCTATATCCAAGCACCTATTAGATTAGGTAGGAGACAGGGCAGTTATAAACTGGTGACAGACTCTTTAATTAAAGTGAATAACTGATTTATATCTACTCTGTCCACCATTGCATTGCTTGATTTAGGGATGAAAAGTCACACATGTGGGGGAAAAAAGTATCCAGCTTTTCTCCTACTAAATCTTGGAGTGCTGTCTGCTTCTATATTTATCCTTATCTAATTAGGGGATATGGAGCTCTATTTCAGGAAAATAGTGCTCCGACCACTATAAAGATATATTAAGAAATTTAAGCCTAAAAATTACATAGTCTGAAAACATGCAAATTCACTTTGAAAGGCAAACTGCACCTTTGGAGGCATACAAGCATAGCAACCTTTTACAGTAAAGGGGTTATGTGGCGACCAAAAATTATCAGTGTAGTCACTGCAGTATGCAAGGACACTCGCTAATATACATTCCGGTTCCCTGTCGCGCTGATTCTGAGATTTTTATAGACGACAAAGAGTCGTATCGTCATCAAAGAAGGCTGTGCAACTAGACTTACGGTCCCCCGGCAGCGCTATGAAAATCTCATAATCAGCGCGACATGGGACCGGAATGTATATTAGCGACTGTACTCACATACTACAGTGAGTACACTGCCAATAATTTTTGGTCCCCACATTACCCCTTTAAATTACCTTTTTCAGTGTGACAAACCTATTAATATGAAGTGCCATTGATGGCAATTTGGAGTCTGATAATAGACTCCAGGGAGGTGACACTCAACAGGATTCAGGAATCGGCATTACGCAGGCTATTGAATTGCCAAAATTCCGTCGATGCCAGCAGGACAGCAGCCGGGAATGAAAAGGATTAGGTCTGCTTCGCATGGCTGAATTTGGACTGTGAGAAATGGATAGTATGTTGGCCGTATTACCTGGACCAAAACCAGTTCAGGAAGCTGGACTCCTAGAATCAGTCATCCATTATGCTGCAAGTCACTGCCTCTCCACGGGACTACTATCCCATGCTGTAATCATGTATTCACCTGACGCCCTGAACGTGTCCGGTCCGGGAAATACAGCCGATATACGGTCCGTATCTCACAGACCGAACATGGCCATATGAAGCAGGCCTTATAAGAATCTCTCCGACTTGTAAAGGGGGTAAGTATGATATCAACAATGATGAATCTTATTATGGCTCTATTTTCATGGTTTGTATGAATTCCCAGGACAGGCAATTTCATTAACACATGGATATCCAAACAGTCTGATTAACATATAATTACCTAATGTTTCTTAAAGTATTCATGTTATTGAGCTGAACTGGATGGGTGCAAAGGTATAAACAAATCATTGTACTGAAAGTGTTAAAAGCCTCCCAACCGTCCCGGATCCGGCGGGACAGTCCCGGTTTCTCACCACTGTCCCGCCGTCCCGGGCGGTCTGCAAAATGTCCCGCTGGGCGCTGCAGCTGTATTAAAACAGGCGGCCTGCATGCCGGACGTCTACAGCAGCGATTAGAAGACAGGTGACAGGTCAGGTGACTGGACTGGTCCACTCCCGGGCCGGCATCAACACCAGTGAGAACACCGCTGCAAGACCCCTGCCTTCTTCTGACGGTGAGTGACATCAAAGCAGAGTGGAGAGTGGCAGCAGTAGGGCCGGCTACCTCTACCGCTCACTGCTCTGGCAGCATTGTGGCACAAAGTACAAGGGGGTTGTGTTGCGCTACCTACAGGGGGGGGCTGCGTCTGGCGCCTCCTACAGAGGGGCTGCGTCTGGCGCCACCTACAGAGGGGCTGCGTCTGGCGCCACCTACAGAGGGGCTGCGTCTGGCGCCACCTACAGAGGGGCTGCGTCTGGCGCCACCTACAGAGGGGCTGCGTCTGGCGCCACCTACAGAGGGGCTGCGTCTGGCGCCACCTACAGAGGGGCTGCGTCTGGCGCCACCTACAGAGGGGCTGCGTCTGGCGCCACCTACAGAGGGGCTGCGTCTGGCGCCACCTACAGAGGGGCTGCGTCTGGCGCCACCTACAGAGGGGCTGCGTCTGGCGCCACCTACAGAGGGGCTGCGTCTGGCGCCACCTACAGAGGGGCTGCGTCTGGCGCCACCTACAGGGGGACTCGGGTGGATGATTTTTCCATTGACCGGTAGCAGAGTTACACAACTGGAAAAAAATCCCCATCATGTAACTCTGCTACCTGTCAGCTGAAAAGTCATCCACCACAGGGTCTCCCTCTTGACTTTCATTGTTCTCAGCCTTTTGGTTTGTCCTGCAGCTGCTGCCGCCGTGATGAGCAAATGTTATACCCAAGTTAGGAAAAGTAACATAAAGATGATATAACCAGATCCATAATATTGGTGATATCAAGACAGTCTAGAGATCCGCAGTGACAATGTGCGCGCGTTATTTGAAGAAGGATCTGGCCGTGATTTGATGTATTTATGCGGGATATTGGGCGTGGTTAGGCGGCGTGGCTTAAAATGTCCCTCTTTTACGAATTCAAATGTTGGGAGGTATGTTAAAAGTAGACACATACTTAGGCCGCATTCACACGGCAGTATTCTGATCAATATTTGTAAGTCAAAACCAGGAGTGGAACTTACATAGAGGGAATAGTATAACGGAAAGATTTGCACCTCTTCTGTGTTTCGGACTCACTCCAGGTTTTAACTTCTTAAAGGGAACCTGTCGCCAGCATTTCACCTATTGAACTTTACTTCTCCCTCACTAGCTGCCGCTATAAAAAGTTCATTGCCGTTATCCCCTTTCCTAAACTCCTCCTCCGACTGTAAATAACGGTCTGCAAACGTTTTGCGCCTTTTATCGTAATAATCCGGTGTCCCTTTGTGTGCACATACCAAAGGAGGACATCAATGCACAAGCGCGGGATGTTGTGTGCTGGGGAAGGCGAGGAGCTGTCAATCAAAAGTAAGAAGGTGAGGTAAACTCGGAAAGACTTGAGGAATAAAGATTTGACTCTTTTCAAAACGAAGATTTGACTCTTTTCAAATGAAGATCTGACTCTTTTCTGCTCATTAGCATACGGTGTGGGAACACTAAAAAGCTAAATACTAAAGCTACAGAGCCGACTAAGAAGATAATTATAGGTTATATAGAAATGATTTTTCACCCACTACCACCAGGTATTGCTGGTTTAATAGGTGAAATGCTGGTGACAGGTTCCCTTTAATGCTGATGCAAAATACTGCACTGTGAACGCGGCCAAAGAATAGCTAATCCGTAAACAGCAGTTTATCGGTTCTTTCTACTTCCCATGCAGCAACAGGATCATTTTTGTACAGCTCTGTAGTGGCAACATCGGTTGCTGAATTTATGCTTTCTATTGAAGTCTCTGGGTCAAACAGGCATTATCTCCACTCAGAACCCGCAGCATAAACGGACACGCAGTGAAATTGAATGTCGCACTGCAGAACACTTTCCGCATCACTTTCCTGCATTTTTTTCCCGCAGCTTGTGGCTTAGATTTGCAAAATCTTATTTATATTGCTGCTACTGTAAATGCTGCGGAATTTCCTCACAGAATTCTGTTGCGTAAACTCCGCAGCATTTACGCTATGTGGAAACTCAGTGGTAATCTAAATGTAACTTGCAGAAATCCATCCTGCAGACAATTCAAATGAAGGACTTGTTCACACAGTGCAGATTTGCAGCAGATTTTGCATATGTTTTTTTTTAAATTCAAATGGTTACATGTGGTTTTAAAGTAGCCATAGGGTATGTTCACACGCGGCATACCCTGAATGGGGTTTGCAGAAATCTAAATACCTGCTGCAGAAACCACCCTATTCTATTGCCTACAACTGATTTTTAGTCGCAGAAGTTTCCACATAAGGCCACAGTGGATTAGTGGTGCGGATTCCACACTGAAAATATTCAGCAATTTACAGTTCAATACAAGTAGGAGAGGTTTTCAAAACCATGATAAAAAAAAATAATTGGTGCGGAAATCAGGGCATGATGCGGATATTAAAATCTGAAGCATGTCAATACTGTTTTGGACTTTCATAGCGGATTTCACCCTTTGCAAACATAAGGTAAAATCTGCAACAATTCCACAACAAAATCTGCATGATGGAAAACATTTGCCACATCTGGCCTCATCCTTAGGCCTTATTCACACGAACGTGTTATACGTCCGTGCGACGCGCGTGAATTTCACGCGCGTTGCACGGACCTATGTTAATGAATGGGGCCGTTCAGACTGTCAGTGAATTTCACGCAGCGTGTGTGTGCTGCGTAAAACTCACGACATGTCCTATATTTGGCCGTGTGTCGCACAGTACGCACCCATTGAAGTCAATGGGTGCATGCAAATCACACACGGCACATGGAAGCACTTCCGGTGTGTGTGTGTCCTTAGTAAATGTGTCTTATGGCTTTTTTGGGGCGTTTTTTTTACTAATAGTATGTTTTACTACCTGCATTTTTCACATTGCAAATAGGTGATTTAAACATCATGTGACGCAAAGACTGCTCAGAATTGAAATGCACATTGACACTTGCATTGGTTTTTTGAAGAACCTATGAAGGTCTTTTAGGAGAAAAACACCACTAAATTCTTGATAAAACACCAAACCTGGCTCGCTGCATTTTGAAAAATGCCACTGAGCCAAAAAAAACGCAAGACAAAAGAGAAAGAATGCCACCTAAAAAACCGCAGTGGTTGTAGTGCGTTCTATATTTCCCCATTGACCTCCAGCTGACACCTAGTTGCAGCGTTTTCTGCCACAAAATAAAGGCAGAAAAAAAATTGGCGTTTTTAAAAAAAATGTTGCGCGTGAAGCCACCCTTATTGTCCCTTTTTCTTAACACAGATTTCGCTTTCCAGTACTAGGAACCAAGGGCGTACGCAGGATGCATACGTGCGCGCGCACACAGATGCATAGCTACACACGCATTTTCAAAACAAGATCTGTTGCACGAATCATGCCGCTACAAGGTACAAATAAGTACGATAATAGTTCTATTTACTATACACGTGAATGATGCCAACAAACAGTACTTAGAAATATTGCTGGCGTTTACGAAACACTATTTCCGCACACAGTTCATACAAATCATGCCCCACGAAGTATACATAGATATTGTTGCTATGTACAGTACACAAACAATGCTACCATATATTGTACATGTAAATATTACAGCCATATACTGTATCCATAAATAACAACCATATACAGTAAGGCTGGGTTCACACGACCTATTTTCAGACGTAAACGAGGCGTATTATGCCTCGTTTTACGTCTGAAAATACGGCTCCAATACGTCGGCAAACATCTGCCCATTCATTTGAATGGGTTTGCCGACATACTGTGCAGACGACCTGTCATTTACGCGTCGTTGTTTGACAGCTGTCAAACGACGACGCGTAAAATGACTGCCTCGGCAAAGAAGTGCAGGGCACTTCTTTGCAACGTAATTTGAGCCGTTCTTCATTGAAGTCAATGACGCCTGTAATCTTGAGCTGCTCTTCAAAGACGCCTCGCATAATGCGAGGAGGAGCATTTACGTCTGCAACGAGGTAGCTGTTTTCTCCTGAAAACAGTGTCTTTTCAGACGTAAAAGCCTCTCATTGTATGAACATTCCCTTAGTGTAAATAACACTGCCACATTAAAGTCCCCAGGATATGCCACCAATAGCTGATTGGTGAGGGTCCAACTCCCGTATGAGCGCTGCTTCCCCTTCATTTCTACTTGCTCACTGTGAATCGTCAACACGGATGTAGCGGTATTAGTGTATGTTCACATGGCTTATTTTTGGCCGTTTCTCAGCCTGTAAAGAGCCAAAAAAGCTGAAACAGTTCCGACGGGCCGTTTTTTAAAAACGGACGCATAAAAAAATGCCCACGAAAAAGAAATGCATGTCACGTCTGGAGCTGTTTTTGGAGCCGTTTTTCATTGACTCTGTAGAAAAACAGCTCCAAAAATGGTCATAAAAAACGCAGTGAAAAACGTGAGTTGCTAAAAAAAAGTTTGAAAATCAGGAGCTGTTTTCCCTTAAAAACAGCTACATATTTTCAGACGTTTTTGATTTTGTGTGTGCACATACCCTTACAGTCTGTTCACTTCAATGGGAGAAGGCTGCAATACTGTGAATCGCCACTACATCCGTGTCGACAATTCACAGCGAGCAAGTAGAAATGAAGGGGAAGCGGCGCTCATACGAGCATCGCACCCCCTTCAAAACAGCTGATCAGCGGGTGTCCCGGGAGTCGGAGCCCGACCGATCAGCTCTTAGGGTATGTTCACACGACCTATTTTCGGCCGTTTTTCGGCTGTAAACGCCCGAAAAATCGGAAGCAGAACGCCTCCAAACATTTGCCCATTGATTTCAATGGGAAAACGGCGTTCTGTTCCGACGGAGCGTTTTTCGCAGCCTTTTTTTTTACGCGTAAAGAAACAGCAGCGAAAAAGTGCAGGACACTTCTTGGGACGTTTTTGGAGCCGTTTTCCATAGACTCTTCTGAAAAAAGCTCCAAAAACGTCCGTAAAAAACGCAGCGAAAGTCGCGAGTGGCACAAAAAACGTCTGAAAATCAGGAGCTGTTTTCTCTTGAAAACAGCTCCGTATTTTGAGACGTTTTTGACTTTGCGTGTGAACATACCCTATATGGCCTATCCTGAGGATAGGCCATACATTTTTAAGGACTTGACAACCCCTTTAAATATACATATGCATAACTAATGGTAATACATAGTGTACACACAAATAATGCCGCCACACAGTACATATAAAAGAAACTAAGATACAGTAGAAAAATATTGCCACCATTTACAGTGCAAATAATACTGTCATATATAAAACACACATATACACAACAGCACACATATTCACATACATTTACCTTCAATGCTGAAAATTCTGTCGTGTAGGTGGTCTTATCGAATAGCAGGGGCAGTGCTACACCCCTAATCCATATCAGAAGGGCAATGGAGGGGAGATCAAACTCTATAGCAGCGATCACTAGCAAACAAGAGATGTGGGGGAGGGGGCACATACAGCTCCCTCTACTGGTCCTCACCAGATCTTTGATTAGTACCGGGCTCTACAGAAGCTGCAGCTGAAGCAAAAACCCCCCTCTCCACTGACCCGACTGCTGATTGTAAGTAGCATTGCAACAGCCAGGGGAAGATCTTCTTGGTACTGTGAACGCTGAATACTGAGAGGAGAAGTCAGGGTATGTTCACACGAGGGCGTCCGTTACGGCTGAAATTACGGGGATGTTTCAGCCTGAAAACATCCCCGTAATTTCAGCCGTAACGGCATGTGCAGGCGCTTGAACGCCGCGTCAATTATGGGCGTAATTAGCGCTGCTATTCATTGGAGTCAATGAATAACGGCTCCAATTACGGCCAAAGAAGTGACAGGTCACTTCTTTGACGCGGGCGTCCATTTACGCGCCATCATTTGACAGCGGCGCGTAAATATACGCCTCGTGTGAACAGACAAACGTCTGCCCATTGCTTTCAATGGGCAGATGTTTGTCAGCGCTATTGAGGCGCTATTTTCGGACGTAATTCGGGGCGAAAACGCCCGAATTACGTCTGTAAATAGGCCGTGTGAACATACCCTTAGGGTCATGTGTAAAGCGCAGATTTTCCGCAACGGATTTCAGTACAAAAAAGTCTGCAGCATGCTACAGCAGCAACAAAGTGGATGAGATTTGAACAAATCTCATCCATGCGCCGCAGAAAAAACACACGCAATTTGTGTATGATTTGATCTGTGGTGTGGATTATAAATTTGCAGCATGTTAATTTATGCTGTGGATTTGCTGCACATTTGTTGAAGAATTTCACCATTGAGTTCAATGGTAAAGATGAATCCTGCAACAAATACCATTGTTTGCGAATTCTTTGCGATTAGCCTCTGTATTCGCAGCAAATTCCGCAGGTAAAATGTTTTTTAAAAATGCCTACATTTTTGCCATAGCAGTGCGTCCCTGCTTTTCCGGCTGCTCTGATGTTTTTTTCTGACAAAAGTCTTCCGCAGCAGTCAATCTTCAGCAGAATATACGCACCAAATGAAAACATCATCTGGTATGAATATGCAGTCGTATTTCCCGCGTCACATTGTGGTGTGTTTTGTCAGACGGATTAAAAGACTGTTAAAAAAACGCTCATATTTACCTAGGCCGTTGTTATGGCGACGCATCCTGTGCATTCCAGTCCGGCCTCCCTTGATGACGCTGCAGCCCATGTGACCGCTGCAGCCTGTGATTGGCTGCAGCGGTCACATAGGATGCAACGTCTTCCCCGGAGGTCGGTCTGGACGAAGAAATACAGATTTCTGATTAAGTATGTTTTTTTTTCTTCTTTTTTTTTTTTTTCCGTAGTTGCAAATCTGGACGGAAAATCTGCAGGGACTCTGACTGAATCCACGCGTTCCAGCCTGTTCTGTTGTAGATCTCAGATTAAATTGGGGACGCTCATACCTACCTAGGCCGTTGTTATGGCGACACGTCCCTCCTGTGCAGTCCGTCCAGCCTCCCTTGATGACGCTGCAGCCCATGTGACCGCTTCTCTGGTCACATAGGCTGCAACGTTATCCCAGGAGGCCAGTCTGGACGAAGAAACACAGACTTCTGGGTAATTATGTTTTTGTTTTTTTTCCGTAGTTGCAAACTCGGATGGAAAATCTGCAGGGAATCTGCTACATGTGAACATAGCCTCTGACTAAATCCAGCCTATTCTGTTGCGGATTTCAAACCAAATCGGGGACCAAATCCGCGTGTGTTGCATGCAGATTTTGATGCAGATTTTACCCTATGAATGGCAAAGTAGCTCGCATGCTCCGCTGCTTCTGTAACTGCCATTCACTACTATGGGACTTACGGAAACAGCGTAGCTCAGCGAGTTACGCTGATTCTGTAATTCATGGTCGGAAATCACACATTTCAGCCACAACACAGAGTGTTAGAAGGGGGTTTAGGGGGCCCCGTTCTAGAGATAGGTGCGGGTCTCAGAGGTGGGACCTGCATCTATCTGACATTTATGACATATCCTGTGGATATGTCATAAAAGTCTCTGATGGGGAAAACCCCTTTAAATCAGTAAAATGATAACAAAAAAATATATATTGTGATCTGCTCTAATAATTTTATAGAAAACACTACTATGCGACTCGTGTTTGCGTACACACATATATTTGGTATTGTACAATGTGTGAACGTCCAAAGGTAAAGATTTATCTTTTACAACATCAAGAAGGATCCGAATGTTCACGTAAGTCAATTACTTTGTCATTTTTTGGCTAGTGACCTGGTACACAGCAGTTCGATACCAGTGAGAGGTGAATTAATCAGCAGATGATGAGCGCTCTTCTGTCTGACACTGGAAGCGTATGATCCAGTTACATTCATTTACCATGCCGATACTTTGATCTGCTGGACATGAAGTTATGGATTCTGCACTCTCTATGACTTTATTATATATTACCGACCCGTGAAGAGACCACGGCCACAAACACGGCTCTGACATCCAGTGTGTGCCCTCAATGCCCGCTGTTGTGGCACACATTTTGTACATGTAGTTTGCCTATGTATACTTATAGCAATTTATTTTGAGTGTGTCCCGATATATTTTGGGTGATCAACGGATATATAATATTATTAAATGCTCTGAAATGACTAAACAGGATAAAATTAAAGGGATTCTTCACTTTCAAGGCTAATAAAAAGTTATACCATATACTTTCTGTATCAATTCCTCATGGTTTTTAAGATCACTGCTTGCTGTGATTCAATTAATTTACTTCCAGTGGATAGACATCTGTCCTGGACGTGTGATGGACACACAGGTGCATGGCTCGTTACAAGACACAGCTCTGATAACTGTACCGTAAGGCCGGGTTCCCACGGGATGGATACGCTGCATAAAAACCACGCAGCGTATCCGACCTGGAACCCGCAGTACATTTTGTCCGAAAACCACACCACATTGTGGTGCGCTTTTTCGGACGGAATTTCCGCTGCGGAAAGCAGCGGTAAAAAACGCTCATACTTACGTAGGCTGTTGTTATGGCGACGCGTCACTCCTGCGCAGTCCGGTCCGAACTCACTGGATGACGCTGCAGCCCATGTGACAGCTGCAGCCGGTGAGTTACTGCAGCGGCGGTCACATGGGATGCAACGTCATTCCAGGAAGCCGGACTGCAGGAAGAAGGAGGGCGTCCTGGGTAAGTATGAGGTTTTTTTTCCGAATACGCTGCAAAAGTTGCAACACTTGACTTTCTGTTGCGGGTTTTGCATCCCCATTGAATTCGCAACGGAAAATGAACAAAAGCGCAGCATAAATTGACATGCTGCAGAATTAAATTCCACACCGCAGGTCAATTTATTAAAGTTTGCGCTGAGGGTTTTTTCCGCAGCGTGGGCATGGGATTTTCTGAATCTCATCCACTTTGCTGCTACTGCAAACGCTGAGGAATTTCCTCACACAATTCCGTTGTGGAAATTCCGTAGAGTTTACGCTACGTGGAAACTCAGCCTAAGGGGTTTTTCACACGGTGCAGTCAAATAGCAGTTTATAGCTGCGAGATCATAGCAAAACTGCACCACTTTGCCACAATTTTGAGGTAATCCTGTCAATAAACCGCGATTTTGAAGCACCGTGGTAATCACATGATCAGGACAGATTCTTATCAGATTTTTTCATTCATTTGAAGTAAACAATTTAGATTCTTATTGAATGACAGCAAGCAGAGATTTTAAGAACCATGAGGATTTCACACAGAAAGTATATTGGAAAATTGTACAAGAATAAGCTTCATTTGATAAAACTGGAATACTCCTTCAAGTCCTGGGTCACACATGAATGTTGCAGTGCAGTCTTTTGTCCCCCACTTTCCCCCCAAAACTGGGATTGGATTTAACAGGGAAGAGAAGTATAAAGCTTCAATGTGTACCTCTTTTATTGATGGATCCCATCGCGGTTTTATATACAATGGCAAGAAACCAGGGAATAGTGGAGCTTTTGCCTATAGCAACCAATCAGATTCAAGCTCTTTAGAGGCAAAGAAAGAACCTTATTGGTTGCCATGGACAACAGCTCCCTGCACAGGTGTAAATAAATCTCACCAAACACTGCAAAGTCAAATAAGTAAAGTGATCATCATTGCTAAATCTGACTGATCAGCGTTCATGCCGCTATGGAAATACTCGGGTAAATATATGTATACAGATGACACCGACTCTGAGGGTATATTCACACGCTGAGTCAAAAACGTCTCAAAATACGGAGTTGTTTTCAAGGGAAAACAGCTCTTGGTTTTCAGACGTTTTTTAAGCCACTCGCGATTTTCGCAGCGTTTTTTTTTTACGGACGTTTTTGGAGCTGTTTGCAAGAGTCTATGAACAAACAGCTCCAAAAACGTCCCAAGAAGTGACCTGCACTTCTTTTTCGCGGCCGTTTTTTTTCGCTGCCATTTTTCAAAACGGCCGCGTAAAAAAAGGCCCATCGGAACAGAACGCCGTTTTTTCCACTGCAATCAATGGGCAGATGTTTAAAGGCGTTCTGCTTCCAATTTTTGGGGCGTTTACGGCCCGAAAAACGGCCGAAAATAGCCCGTGTGAACAAACCCTGTAAGTCTCATGACCCGTAGGAATCCGGCCAGGAGATCATTGTGTTGATTCAAGATGCACCAAATTCATCATGCGGCGTGCACCACTGTGATAAATTTGGCGCATTTTGTACTTCCCTGGTCTAAGTTTATGCTGTCTAATTATTACACAGCATTAGTAAATGTGGGCCACCGTTCTCAATATAATAATTTATATTTAATCCATATACGTTGCGGTAAAAATACAGACAAGATTGCAATGCGGACTTCGACCATGTGTCAAAAAACGCTTCAAAACCGCACTGTCTGAATACACCCTAACTCAGCCTCATTCACCTGATTGAACCCCCACTGCTCAAACATTAAAAATCAATGTTTTACTCCAGGAAACCCCTTTCATTTTACAAATGTTGAAAAGTTTCCTTGTCACGCACAATTTTAACTGTTTGAATGAGACGTCCAAAGTAGATCTCTCATTTACAAATGGCAGAGGACCCCTGTGCAAGGGCAGTTTAAGGGCCCTCTTCTTTTCAGCTGCTAGGCTAGGGCTCCATGGCAACATAGAAAAGCCTGTTAGTCACAAAGTAAAATCACAAAGTGATCGCAACCAGTACCACAACTCCAATGTTTCACTATGTGGGAAGAAAAAGTCAAGAGCCACCCTGCAACCATCGCAAATAATCCGACCATAATGCCTTAGCTTTGATTTGATGGGAGTGGGATACTCGTCATAAACTGCCAGTAATTGTGACCATTAATAAACATAATCCGTTATGTGCAATCTGATAAACAGCATGATTTTTCTTCTAAGGGTAGCCAAAAACAGGCCAAGAAGCGACATTCTCCTTCTTTTTACGGGGCGTAAAACGGCGGCATAAAAAAAATCCCCCGTCTGAACGAAACGCAGTTTTTCCCATTGAATTCGATAGGCAGATGTATGTAGGCGTTCAGCTACCGTTTTTTCAGGCGTATTTCAGGGAGTTTTTTGCCCCAAAATACGCCTGAAAACACAGCGTGTGGACATACCCTCAAACTAAGCTTTTCTGCTCCAAAATCAGCCTGAAAATAAGCCGTCTGAACATACCCCAAGGTAACACGGGGCCCCCTTGCTTTCAAGGCTGTAGTACAGCTGAACAGGCTGCATATATTGGGGAGAATTTATTAGGACTGACGTTTCATACAATATATAAAGCAGTAGACTAAAATAAATCTAATTATTCTAATTTATTAGGTGTAAATTATAGTGAATTTGTCAGGCCGTGAGTTGCCACGCCCCGCTCACTTTTTTTTCAACATTTTTGTGCCAAAACCCGACTTTTCTATACCAAAAAGCTACCGTAGAGTGCTGAATAAGTCCCCCGCATTAATAGTTCACCCCTGATAGAGAGGTGGACTATTATCTCCTCAATTTACGAGCACCCTAAGACGTTACTGTCTCTTTAAACAACTTCCTCTACCATATTTTAATATGAGATATGGGATCTTGTCAGAAACTCCAACAGGTTAATCAAATAGCCGACATAATTACTCGTTTGTTTTATTTGATGTGTTTCTTTAAACCATGTCTCTTGAGTTGTCATAACAGCAGTGGGACATGCTCCATCTTCAGGCTTTTCCAGGCAGTGTTCCTACCAATTCCAACCATCACGTATTTGTTTCTGTTGTACAATTTGCTCGGAAGCCATGGTGTTATCATGCAATCACTGCTAATGAAGAGCCCTCATAAATAAACTGTAGATTTCATTAAGTTTAATTAGCAATGCAAATGAAACCCAAGCATAAAGTTACACACTATTTCCCAGCCTGTGTTATAGCCCAGAGCTGCATTCATACTTCTGCTTGTTGACCGACTTACCCCAACAGCTTCGGGTACTTTTTTTTCCCCCTACATCAGGTTACTGTGCAGTTTCAGGTGTAAAGATGAATCTTCCTTGAATGAAAAACAGTAAAGCTAGTTCTGTACAAATATTGAGCCAGCAAGGAATGTTGGGAGATTTCAGCTCTGAAGCATGAATGAAGCTTCACAGTTTGGAGAGGAAGAGCAAACCAGAGAAAACATACAACTCCATTGAGATATATGCTAGACTCTGTACGCGTTTTTATTTTGTGGGATGTTTCTACGTTGAAAAGCGTAAGAACATACACACAAACACTGCATATATTTTCCCGTTAAACATGCGTCGATTTACATAGAAGTATGTGGACGATCATCCATACATTTACATCTTCTTGGCAGCACACTTCGTTGTTTACACTGACTGCCAACCATTTTTCTGGCGGCATAAAAGGTTCATTGGCTAATCACTGCCCGGCTGGCACAGCTAGGAGCTGGCTTAGATTTCCCCTATAATTCACACCAGTTTTTGTGGTAATTTATAGCAAATGTGTTGGGTCGCTCACTTCAGGCATAGGCGCTGTTCATCTCTTTTCTGCCATAGCAATATGTGACATCATTTTTTCAGGAAGTTCCTTTTCCTGTGGCAACCACTTATTCATTCACTTGTATTGCTTTTAAAAAGAGGTTCTTCAGCAGCTGCAGTGTGTATTCTAAAGTTGTGTGCTCCAGCTGCTGCAGAGCACCAAATAACACATCTCCTGTCCCTCCTTCTTTATAAATAGGGTACGGGCAATATATATATATTGAAATAACTGACAGCACACAGACCCATGAAAATCAATGTGGGTTATTCAGACATGCGTGATTTTTCATGAAGCATGTGTCCGTTGCGCGAAACTCACCGCATGTCCTATATTGGTCCGTTTTTGTGGACCTTATCGGCCATTGAAGTCTACGGGTGTGTGAAAAACACGGACAGCACACAGAGGACATCCATGTGCTGTCTTTGTTTCACGCATCAGTTACTAAAGAAATGCAGAGAAAGAAAAAAAAAGAGGAAGCGCTAGCAAGGGGAGAAAAACGGACGTGAAAAATGATGCCACACGCAAAGCACACTGATGCGGAACGGAAAGCATACTGAAGTCACACGGACATGAAATGCACGGAATACGGTCCGTTTTTTGCGCACGCAAATCGGACATGCTCGTGTGAATGAAGCCTGGGCTGAATGGGAGGAGTGCAAGATCAAAAAATGGGGGCAGTCACTAACCCCACATATATGAATCACATAAACAACACAAAAGTTTGAACAGCATATTCCACCAAAATGATACAAAACGTGTATGCAGGTGCAAGAACACCTGTGACTGCAAATATATAGTGTATGTGTATGTATATATATATATATATATATGTATGATCTTCCCCTGTTGAAGTGAATGTTGTTATCTTTTAGGGTCACAGGTTTCGAGATTTCATTCTTTAAGACTGACTATTAATTCTTGGTGTGAAGGGGAATAGATTTCACGCGGAAACACCATAATTCTTTATCGTACATAATTAAAGCAGAAATATTACTTCAATAGCATCAGTCTGCTCATTTGGCACGGTGCTGATGAATTGGAATTTTATGCACGTACTGTGTCTGATTTATTACTCAAATCTGCTTAGTAAAAATGTTAAAAATGATTTAACATGTTTGGTACCAAAGGTTTGTTAAATCTGCCCTCTAGAGCCAAAGATTGCAGTCATTCCCCTCAAACATCTGGATATTTGAATGAATGACGCTTTATCTACATTTATACTGCCTAAGGTTGTATGTATGTAAATACCCCAAATTAGTATTTGTGCCCCCAAAATTATGTTGGACCATTAACTACCATATCTAATCCAATATTACATTTGGTGTGCTAAGGTTAAATGGGTTGTTGGTGATTAGGTCTATGGACAAGAGTGGCGCTGACCTTTTTCAAACCCAATCTAGAGTAAAACCTTTTAAGATGGCTACTTTGCTGCATACAACATTTTCTGCCCTTGGCATGAGCCTAGTGGGCCCATTTACATAGGTTTCCCTGCCCAAGTTGGGACCTCCATCGATTGGACTTGGTTTTCCAGCAGATCCCCCAGATGTTCAATTGGACAGAGAGCTGGGGAATTCGGAGGACAAGTCATCACCTTGAACTCTTTGTCCTATTCCTCAAGCCATTCCTGAACAGTTTTTGCAGTGTGGCAGGGTATGCACTGTCATCAGGGCATACCGTTGACATAACGGGGCCTACTTGTTCAAAGTTTAGGTAGGTGGTACATGTCAAAGTAACATTCACATAAATGTCAGGACCCAACATTTCCCAGCAGAATATTGCCCAGAGCATGACACTGCCTCCGCTGGTTTGCCTTCTTCCCAAAATGCATCCTGGTGCCATCTCTTCCCCAGGTAAGCAATGCACACACACTTGGCCATTCATATGATGTTGCAGATTCATCAGACCCGGCCACCTTATTATATTGATGGTCCAATTCGGATGCTCACATGCCCACTTCAGGTGGTTTCACAAGCTGTGATGCACTGTATGTACTGACACTTTTCTATCAGGCAGCATTCACTTTTTAGCAATTTGTGCTGCAGTAGCACTTATGTGGGACTTTACCTTCACTTTTGCTCCCCACTTTTAAGGCTCAGTTCACATGGGGCGGATACGCTGCATAAAAGCATGCAAACTGTGGTGCAGTTTTTCGTCCGTATTGTCCGCTGTGGAAAACTGCAGCGATGACGTTTCATCCCAGGAAACCGCAGCAGCCTGTAATTGGCTGCAGCGGTGGTCACATGAGATGAAGGGCTGATTCAGACGAACGTTGCGTTTTTGCGCACTCAAAAACCACTTGACAGCTCCGTGTGTCATCCGTGTATGATGCGCGGCTGCGTGATTTTCGCGCAGCCGCCATCATAGAGATGAGTCTAGTCGACGTCAGTCACTGTCCAGGGTGCTGAAAGAGTTAACTGATCGGCAGTTAACTCTTTCAGCACCCTCGACAGTGAATGCCGATCACAATATCGAGAAACCTGTTAAAAAAAAAGAAAAAGTTCGTACTTACCGAGAACGTCCCTCCCGGCCGTTGCCTTGGTGACGCATCCTTGGTGACGCGCCTCTCTTGACATCGGGCCCCACCTCCCTGGATGACGCCACAGTCCATGTGACCGCTGCAGCCTGTGCTTGGCCTGTGATTGGCCGGAGCTGTCACTTGGACTGTACCTGCTTTTTTTTTTTGTGTCACAGCTCCATTAACTGCTCTTTAACTAGCAAATCCCTAAGGGCAGATTCACACGAACGTTGCGTTTTTGCGCGCGCAAACAACGCGGCGTTTTGCGAGCGCAAAAACCATTTGACAGCTGCGTGCGTCATGCGTGTCTGATGCGCGGCTGCGTGATTTTCGCGCAGCCGGCATCATAGAGATGAGGCTTGTCGACGCCCGTCACTGTCCAAGGTGCTGAAAGAGCTAAATCTTTCAGCACCCTCGACAGTGAATGCCGAACACAACAGCGAAAAACCTGTAAAAAAAAAAAGATAAAGTTCCTACTTACCGAGAACTTCCCTGCCGTTGCCTTGGTGACGCGTCCTTGGTGACGCCCTGGATGACGCCACAGTCCATGTGACCGCTGCAGCCTGTGCTTGGCCTGTGATTGGCCGGAGCTGTCACTTGGACTGAATTGTCATCCCAGGAGGTCAGACTGGAGGAAGAAGCCGGGAGTTATCGGTAAGTCAGAACTTCTTTTTTTTTTTTTACACGTTCATGTATATTGGGATCGGAAGTCACTGTCCAGGGTGCTGAAACAGTTTAACTCTTTCAGCACCCTGGACAGTGACTATCTCCTGACGTCGCGTACCGGAATTTTTTTTGCCGGGTTCGGCCAAAACGAGTTCGGCCGAACCCGGTGAAGTTCGGTTCGGTTGTCCGGGTTCGCTCATCTCAAAGACACTCCGTTTGGATGTTTGTAAACAGAAAAGCACGTGGTGCTTTTCTGTTTACATTCATCCTTTTGACAGCTGGTGCGCGAAACAGGCAGTTCGCACGGAAGTGCTTCCGTGCGACCTGCGTGGTTTTCACGCACCCATTGACTTTAATGGGTGCGTGATGCGCGAAATACGCGGAGATATTGAACATGTCGCACTTTTTGCGCAGCGGACAAACGCTGCGCAAAAAGCACGGACTGTCTGTTCTGCCCCATAGACTTGTATTGGTCTGTGCATGGCGCGTGAAAACCACGCGGCCCGCACGGACCCAATACACGTTCGTGTGAATCCCCCCGAAGTGTCACCCCAGAAGGCCAGCCGTCTGATGTCCCCCAGGCCGGCCTCTTGGGATGATGTTTGGCTGCAGCTGTCACATGGGATGAAACATCATCTCAGGAGGCCACGCTTGAGGGAGTAACACAGACTTCTGGGTAAGTATGAAGTCAATTTCTGAGCGTTTTTTTCCGCTCCCTATTTATGCAGCGTGTGAATGAGATTTGTTTTGTCTTATCGACTTTGCTGCTACTATATTTGCTGCGGATTTTCTGCAACGAGTTCCGTTGCGGAAAATCTGCAGTGTTTAAGTAACGTGTGAACAGACCCTATCAGTGAGCCTTGGGTGCCCATAAACTTGTCGCCGGTACACTAGATGTCCTTTCTTGGACCACTTTTGTTAGGTACTTATTGTCACGATCTAGGGGTATGTGGACCCACTAGGCCACTCCGCTGTAGCGAAGAGGCAGCTGGCCAAGTCACAGTCAATGCAAACGTCTATACAAAGAGTTTGTAGCACTCGGGTACCTGAGATAGTCCAGACAATGGCAGAGGCCTTAACACGGATGGGGCTAGATGTGGCAGGTTGCTCCAGACGTGGCGGATGGCACCAGGAGTGGCAGATGACACCAGATGTGGTGTATTCCAGCAGGCATGGCATGTTGCGCCAGACGTGGCGGATGGCACCAGGAGTGGCAGATTACACCAGACATGGTGTATTCCAGCAGGCGGAACAACACGACTCCGACCCTAGACAGGCTCAGGAATTCAACACAGCACAGGATACAGGAGACCGGTAGCAGGGCACGGGAACACTGGGAGCAGAAAAACACTAAGGGACCATTTGCAATACAGACATGGGAAGACTTCAACAACACTCAGGCAAGAAGTAAAAGGGCAGGGCCCTTTTTATAGTCCAGGGTGGTCTGGGAAATCATTAATTACATATGCGCGCTGGCCATTTTTCCTGTTTCCAACACATCCACTTCAATAATTTCCTTTTTGCACTTACTGCCTAATATATCCCACCCCTTATTAGACAACATTGTAACAAGATAATCAATGTTATTCACTTCACCTAACAGTGGTTTTAATGTTATTGCTGAATGATGTGAGTGTTTGTATGTATGTGTTTGTGTGTGTGTGTGTGTGTGTATGTATGTATGTATATATATATATATATATATATATATATATATATACACACACGTATATGTGTGTGTGTTCTTATACGGTTCTGAGCGTATGCATTTTTATGTATATTAACATGAGTCCCCAAGCTAAGTGGGTCATGGCATCTGCACAGGTTTGGCTGGTGGGGACGTAGGTCCTCTATTAACCATTTTTGTGAAATTGATAATTGTGTCCTACTTACACCAAGAAATGTACTGCAAAGAAATGTATTCATTTAATTTTTCGTTCCAATAACAGCAATCTTAGACTGTACAGTAAGTTAATAATGCAACTACTCTTTTGACAGATCATCTTTTTACTATAGATAGTGGATAGTGGATTGCAATCTACCAGAGGATCTTACAGTGGGGAATAGTAGCAGAGGAATAACTTGAAGCTCCTGGTCCCCAATGCAAAATCCGTCATAAGGCAACCTAAGTAAAGCACTGCAGTCATCTTATGCACCAGGACCCCTTGTGTGACTGCAACCTCTATACTGCCCCTGACCAGCAGATCTTGATGTTAGGTCACCAGGTTGTTCTCCTGCTGGATTTTGCACAGGAGAAATAATACTGCCTCCTCGTACATGAGACTCATCTTTCAGTGTGTTACCTTCCATATTTCATTGGTGACCCATATAGGAACCTATGTATTTGGCTAGTATGTGGGTCTCACACTCTGATTGCTAATATACCGTACGTTGTAGCAAGAGAGAAATAGCAACATGGTCATGTACGAAGAAGGCATGGCTGGGGAGCAAGTAATGATGACTGCTGCTACTACTATTTTAGGGGCTCTGGAGCATTTCTAAAAGGAGTATGCAAAAAAATTGCATCAGTGTTGTCATAGGCTCCACAAAAACCATATCTCATGGGCGGATTTGAAATACCTGAGCCCTTCAGTTGGTCTTAGGGCTTCATAAAGTTGTAAAGTCTTGGGAAGAGAAAGCTGATAGTTTTACCAGCAATGATGAAATTACAAAAAGAAGCAATGGCCGGGCAACAATATGCTATAGAATGGACTTGGTTCCATGGGAGCCTCAATTTAGACTAACTCACTGCATATGGAGGTACAGTAATAAAGCAACAGAAAATTGACATATTAATTTAACTGAGACCTAAAGACCGTTTTTTTCTTTGAGACAGTTTTAATTTTGGAGCATTTGATATATTGCTTATTTAAAGCCGTGTCTTGTAACATATTTGTTGTAAAACTAGTGGAGAACTCCTCGTATTCCTGTGGACACTCTGGCTATTACTGCCCTCAGAGATTTAAGCAATTCCTGATTATAATTGAAAATATTTAAGTGTTTCTGTAGAGTCGGAGAACTGGTTTATTTTCATTGTGGATCTCTTTATTTTGTTGATGCGTAGCCCTCCCTGCTCGAAAAAGGAAAAAAAAACATTGACGTTGCATTTGGGATGTTCAAACCTAATTATATTTCTCAAAGTTTTATAACTCAAGTGACAGATGTGGAAAAAGCAATTACCCCTCTGTTGTCATTTAGAATAAGACAATATGCAAACATGTAATTCACACGATGGCAGAGGATGAGGGAGCCCAGATATCATTATGGTTTGTTTAAGTATGAAGAGCCAGCTTACAATGTATTAGAAAAAAAATTGTACTTGTATTATTGACTTTAATTTAATAGCAAGTGCACAATCCGCAGATCTTTTTTGTAAGAATTTATACACATTGCCAAACATGAAAGGAGTACGCAAATTAACAATGCTATATAATTACTGCAACCTATCAATATATAAAGTAGAAAACAAAAATCACAGGCGATTAAGACCTCCTGTATTACACTATCATAATACAATGACCATAAAGTTCTATGGGGCCCTACTGTACCCTGGGCCATTTTAACATGCATGGGCACCTCTCCTGAACATTTTGTTCATTGTCTTCCGAAGTCTACACAGTCAGTTTAGAGGGGACATTTTTTTAGTCACGTTAAAAGAAAAGGTTTTGACTCACAGGTGACGTTTTCTCTGATTGGAGTCGTTCATTTCCTCTTTTCTTCTCTATCCAAAGCAAACTGCCATAAAGAAAGACTTGTGTCTGCAGTGTTTGCTGCTCAGACAACTTTGGTTCCTTCCTTTTCTAGTACCCTCCTCACCTATTTATCGACCTCTACACAAACTTCCCATCCTGTTGCTACCCGTTTTGCTGTGCTTATTGCTGCCCCATTTTTGTACCGGCTGTATTACATAGTGTCCCCAAAAACTGTTTTTCAAAAATATTGGAATAAATTCCAAAATCCGGCAACAGAAATATTGGTATCATAACTATAGTTACTCAAAAATAATAGTGTCAGGCAGATAGTATCCCTATAAACAATAGTGCCTTAGAAATAGTGACCCAAACAGTAATAGTGTGCTACACAGTAAAAGTGTTCCACACAGAAATAGTGCTCCTTTCAGGCCCCTTACAGTAATAGTTCCCCTTATAGGCCCCACATAATACTAGTGCCCCCATTTAGGCCCCACACATTAATAGATCCAACGTTTAAGCCCCCCACAGTAATAATGTCCCCATTTAGGCCCCACACAGTAAAAGTGCCAACCTTGTGCTCCTAAACCATAATAATGACCTCCACTGTACCACTTACATAGTAATAATGCCTCTACCTGATAATGCCTTCTTGTGCCCTTACACAGTAATAATACCCCTATTTGAGCCGCTACACAAGAATAGTGGCCCCATTGTGCCCCCCCCCAGAATTATTGGCCCATTTTGTATCCCCCCCACAGCAAGAATTGGCCCTTTTGAGCTGCCCACACTTTAGTAGTGGCCCTGAAAATAATAAAACTGATAGTCAGTCATGATAAGTAGAGTGGCTGAAGCATCTCCCAGGCGCGGGATACTGATAGCATAGGACATCAACAGCATGGTGAAGACCGCGCAATTTCACTGAATCCCAATGGCCTACTGAAGTCTGTGTCCTGAGGACGCAGATACAATAAAAGTGGTGTCGTCACCAGGGGGCCCAGTGCAGCATTTTCCCTATGGTTAAAGCAGCCCTTACTGTACCTCAAAGGCCTCCAATGTAATGCTGTGGGTTGTTTTTTGTTGGAATCCATATGGAAAAAATCATGGTATGCTCCATCGGATGCCATATTATGGAGCTATTCTCCCACTACAAGCATTGCTCAAACAACAATGTAGTTAATCTAATTTACTCTATAATAATAAACAAAAATATTATATTATGATGTTTACTTAATGTTTTTTGTTTTTTACTAACTTAGACTGTGTTAAGACTAACTTAACATCTGTGTTGAAAACTTCCTTCAGGGGTTCTGTCACTTTTGACCATAAGAATACACTAACAGAAAATATGAATAAGAGATTGCCCATCTTAGATCAATTCAGCATCTGTATTACAACATGACACAAAGCAAAATCAGACCATTTATAAAAGGAATAAAAAAAAGCACAAATGTGCATGTCCCAAGTCCTAACCTCTGGTTGGGTTAAAGAATATACCACAAATGGAGGAAAAACATAAATGTAATAAACCATAGGATACTCCATTTATCCCGACTAGCGTAATGCATATGATGGAAAAAGTGCATAAAGTTGTCCAAACAGCACTTTAAAAAAAATAATGCAATATCAAAATTTCAAGTTGGTTTGTGAATAAAGAATCTCAAGAACAACTATATTTGATATACCTAAGAGTATATGTCGGGCTAAGAACAAAGGATTCTTGGATGATGCACCAATGGTTGTAGACTATATGTGGTGCTGGAGACAGTGGCGTAACTACCGCCGTAGCAGCCGTAGCGGCTGCTACGGGGCCCGCGGCATGAGGGGGCCCATGTCGCCCGCCGGCACGGGCCCCCACCATGGCCGGAGGCTCCGCTAGCTGCCGCTATGGCTGCTACAGCGTGACGCCACTGAACACTACGGCAGAGCGGGGAGGTATCTCCCCGCTCTGCCATTAAACAAAAGACATGTATCCCCTATCCATAGGACAGGGGATACATGTGTGATCGCTGGCAGCAATAAGGAGATCGGGGGACCGAAAGTCCCCTGAAGTTCTCCATCACAAACCTCGGACTTCCGGGGTCTGTGTCGGCAGCTCCGTAGAAATGAATGGAGCGCCGGTCGCGCTTGTGCGCATGCGTGACCAGCGCTCCTTTCATTTTTATTGAGCTGCGCAGACGCCGGAAGTCAAAGGTTAGTGATGGAGAACTTCAGGGGACTTTCGCTCCCCCGTTCTCCCTATCAATACCAGCGATCGATCACACATGTATCCCCTATCCTGCGTATAGGGGATGCATGTTATTTGTAGGACACACTATAGGTCGCATTTTTTTGGTGGGTTGGGGACGCTGTATGGCGTTCCCTACAGGGGGGGGCTGTATGGCATTCCCTACAGGGGGGGCTGTATGGCGTTCCCTACAGGGGGGGGCGCTGTATGGAGTTCCCTGCAGGGGGGGCTCTATGGCGTTCCCTACAGGGGGGACTGTATGGCGTTCCCTACAGGGAGGGTTGTATGGCGTTCCCTACAGGGGGGGTTGTATGGCGTTCCCTACAGGGGGGGCTGTATGGCGTTCCCTACAGGGGGGAAGCTGTATGGCGTTCCCTGCAGGGGGGGTGGCTGTATGGCGTTCCCTGCAGGGGGGGGGCTGTATGGCGTTCCCTGCAGGGGGGGGGCTGTATGGCGTTCCCTGCAGGGAGGGGGGCTGTATGGCGTTCCCTGCAGGGAGGGGGGCTGTATGGCGTTCCCTGCAGGGGGGCTGTATGCCGTTCCCTGCAGGGGGGGGGCTGTATGGCGTTCCCTACAGGGGGGGCTGTATGGCGTTCCCTGCAGGGGGGGGCTGTATGGCTTTCCCTGCAGGGGGGGCTGTATGGCGTTCCCCGCAGGGGGGCTGTATGGCGTTCCCCGCAGGGGGGGCTGTATGGCGTTTCCTGCAGGGGGGGGGCTGTATGGCGTTTCCTGCAGGGGGGGGCTGTATGGCGCTCCCTGCAGGGGGGGACTGTATGGCGTTCCCTACAGGGGGGGGGGCTGTATGGCGTTCCTTACAGGGGGGGGGCTGTATGGCATTCCCTACAGGGGGGGGGGGCTGTATGGCGTTCCCTACAGGGGGGGCTGTATGGCGTTCCCTACAGGGGGGGCTGTATGGCGTTCCCTACAGTGGGGGCTGTATGGCGTTTCCTACAGTGGGGACTGTATGGCGTTCCCTACAGTGGAGGCTGTATGGTGTTAGCGCCATACAGCCCCCTCTGTAGATAGCGCCATACAGCCCCCCCTGCAGGGAACGCCATACAGTCCCCCCTGTAGATAACGCCATACAGTCCCCCCTGTAGATAACGCCATACAGCCCCCCTGTAGATAACGCCATACAGCCCCCTCTGTAGATATCTACAAAGAGGGCTGTATGGCGTTATCTACAGGGGGGCTGTATGGCGCTATCTACAGTTGGGGTGCTGTAAAAAAGGCACTATCTACAAGGGGGTGGGGTTGTGTGACACCCAGGGGAGGGGGGGCCCCAGTCAAAAGTTTGCTATGGGGCCCAGTCTTTCCTAGTTACGCCCCTCGCTGGAGAGCCATTGTGTATATTTTATTCTCCGAAAATATAAATGTTCTATGTATTTACTCGCCTTTTGCTAACACTCAGCTATTTCAGGTGTCAATTGAAATATTTCATTAACTTCTTTCATGGAATGATCAGACGAGAGGCCAAAAAGAGAAGCGGTAAAGGAGAATATTATCATATTATTGGAATAAAGGTAAAACAATAGTACATATACATAAGAGTCCGAGAACACAGAAGTTCAGTTATATAAAGCACCAAGTCTAAGCAGTATGTAAAGCTATTAAAAAGACAAATAGTAATAAATCAGGATATATCAATCAGTAATAAATCAATACCCCTGCACACGGTGCAACAAAATATATTAAACTCGACATATCAGTACATGAAGCTTTTCATCAAGTTCATCCAGTTATGGGCAGAAGAAAATCAATAATCATTCTATGAATTAAATCCTACAGAAGGGGCAAAAAAGACTTGTGTTGTACTCATTCCTTCTTTACTCTTCCTCCAATTGTAGTTAAAAAATAGATATATAAAAAACAAATACAGATTATTAAACTTGCTGGAGTATTAGAAGAGAAGGTATAAAGAAGAAATTACCAAAAATTAGTTTTTTGTTTTTTTCGTGTTTATTTAATAATTTGCGGGGATTGGAATTTTTTTTTTCCTGTTTTCAACATTTTTAAATGTAATAAAGGAAAATATAGAAAATCTTATATTTTGATGATGGTCTGGCAGAAAAACAGTGAAAAATTTTATTTACCCTCTCTGCCCTTCTCTTTTACTGTATTGTTCCTGCCCATAAAGGGAGCAATTCCAATACTAGAAATATACGAAGGAATTATGCAATAACATAGTAGGTTAGGTGGCGTTAAACTTTAAGGAAATTGACCTATAAATAGTGGTGTACATAGATGATGGGGGTGGGGGGCCCCTGCAAAGATAAAAATGATAGCTCTTTAGCTGCTACTTGACACCACCCCACTCCTAACCACTCACGGTAAGTGGTCCTGGTGCCGCCATCCAATCTTCATGACTTCGTTACATGTTCCTCTTTGTTTGCTAACATTGCAGTACCTATGAAGATCCAGACCAACCTAGAATGGGCCCCATCGCTGCAGGGGCTCCAAGGTAGCCGCCTGTATGGTACGAACTCTTTTTGCTATGAGGTTGAAATAAAAAATAAAAAAACTGGTAAAATATAATGAAAAATTGGTCTTATAAAAACGACACCACCTTAACGTCTACATAAGACATACCAACCTAGTATAGAACTGCCATGAATACTCTTCATAATAACCGATACAGAATTATTCTTGCACAGATATGCTGTAGGGAACACGACGAACAGAGGTAGTGAGCTCTACAACTAAATTAGAAAACTGACAACAGTGTTTCATTGAGTGGGATCTGCATACTGATTGCCAAGTCTGAATGCCCAGATTAATACTGAGATCACAGAAATGTCCGTGGCATCATGCGAACCATGGCAGTGAAATGTAATTACATTCAATTCCTCGGCTGTCCAGCCCTTCTCACAGTGCCTCAGACCACCCGGTGACAGGAGATTGCTATCGTCACGAGCCATCGAGCCCCAGAATGGCCAGAAATTCAATTCTTCACTTGGATGCCCCCATGGGTACAGCTCTGCCCCACAAAGAGTGTTCCTTCATTATATTTTAGGGGCTGGTTGCTGCCTGAGCTCCTGTCTTGTCTGCTTAATGGCAGCACTCCTAAGGAACAGGCCTGTCACTCACACACAGCAAACTGTATTACCGGTCTCAGCTCATTTAATTTACAGACAAGAGGGAGGGTTTGGGGGCTGCAGTGCGTGGAACATCTCACACAACATTTCTGCAGCAGCGTCTTCTATCCTCATCCGGTGTGTTGCGCACTTTTATGGCACAGGCAATCTATTGCTTTATTTTGTGAGAAGATTCTAAACTTTGTGCCATGCATCCCAAAATATTACTTGTGAAGTTTTTACAGCAGGTATAACATTTGTTCTGCGCCGAGAACTCAAACACAGGTTTGCGGACCACAAGCTACAAATGAACTCCGAAAAACAGCTTTTTATGACAATTACCTATGTGAAAACTTGAAAGGTAGCGATGCATAAAAACAGCAAGCACGTATTATGTTCCACCAACATATTGTAGCAAAAGGCAGAATTTAGAGGTTAATACAGGGCAGAAGAAACCTTACAATGCAGTCTAGAGATACTTGTAAGCATAGCGGACAGGCAGTATGGAGTCCTTTACTAATGACTGGTATAGGAATAGAGCTGAATTTTACTGCATCAGATGTCTTTACTTACAGATTTATAGCATTGTCTCCTGAAAATTCACAAATTATAAAACCTTCCAAATTTATTTTTCCTTGACGAAGAATAACATTCTCTCTCAACAGGCCTGATGATGGGGGGGGGGGGGGGGTGGCCGGGCAATTGCCCTGGGCCTCAGTTTCCTAGGGGTCTTGAGGATGGGACACCAGCAGCAACCTAAAATTACAAGAAAAAACTGTATAAAAATGGTGGCTGTGGGGCGATACTTTCCTTTTGCTAAGGGCCCCATTGTTTCTAAAAATGCCCCTGTCCCTCAAAGTAATCCCAAATTTAGGTGCTAGGGTTTTCTTTCAATTTCTTGAAAAGTCTATTTCCAGTTATGGCTTTGTCTGGGAAAGGTGGGTGACAACTGATATGGCCACCATTACAGCTCTACTGGCATTGTGTAAGGCCCAAAATCCCAAACCTGCGGAAATACTGGAATTGTCATGGGTCATGTATACCTGCATACAGGGCCGCACGTACCATGAGGCGAGTTGAGCTTCTGGCTTCAGGCGGCACACTGCAGAGTGTCAGAGGGGGCGGCATTACAGAGCTGCTGGCCGACTTTACGCCACATATTAGCAGCTGCAAGATGTGCTGCCTCCTTAAGAAAACATCCCTCCTGTGCCACCTTAATACCCCCCCCCTCCCCCCTGACTTCCCCCGCTGCTCTCCACTCTCCTGTCCCTATTATAATATGATCCTGCTCAGTGTCGGGACGGAGAGTTCAGCCTGCAGCCTGCAGCGTGCAGCGTGTCTGCACTGCACAGCTGCCGGCATGAGGCTCAGGGGAAATTCTGCCATGGACTCACCACCTCTTCTCTTCCTGAATTTCTCTGGAGTCTCCCTGCATGGCGACAGAAGATCCATATAGACAGCAGCCTGCACAACAGGTAAGTGTTATGTGTAGTGTGTACTGTATTTGTAATGTATTTGTGTGTGTGTATATATATATATATATACATATATATATATATATATATAAATATGTGAGTGTGTACTGTATGTGTAATGTGTGTGTGTGTATATATATATATATATATATAATACACACACTAGTATGTACTGTGTGTGTGTGTGTATGTGTATATATATATATATATATATATATATTTGTGTATGTATCAGAGTGTGTATGTACATATGTACAGTATGGCCTCATGCACATGATCGTTTTTTTCTCAGTTGTAATTTATCCGCATATTTGCGGATCCATTCATTTATATGGCCTTATGCACACGACCGGGTTTACACTGATCCGTATGGGGGCTGCAAATCCGGACCGCAAAAACTCAAGACAAGTAATTTTACGGTCCGGATTTGCCAATAATGGTGAATTGTTGTGGATCCGTGAATCCTAATGATACACCAATGCACAACTAACCAGTGCGGTCGTGTGCATGAGGCCATAGTGTGTGTGTGTGTGTGTGTGTGTGTGTAACGTATGTATGTACGTATATGTGTGTGTGTGTGCGCGCAATATATATATATATATAATACAAATGTCAGCCGCACAGCCTTGTAATAAATCGTAGGCGGGTCCCGACCTGCCCAGGTCAGGGCTAACAGACCTGCTGTAGTAGAATCCAAAAATCAGGCAGCACTCCAAAATACGATTAAGGTAGAAAAAGGTGCTTTATTGGTCCATACAAAACACGACGTTTCAGCTCAACACAGGAGCCTTTTTCAAGTGACACTTGAAAAAGGCTCCTGTGTTGAGCTGAAACGTCGTGTATTGTATATACCAATAAAGCACCTTTTTCTACATTGCTTATATTTTGGAGTGCTGCCTGATTTTTGGATTATATATATATATATATATATATATATATATATACACACACACACACATGAAAGCCAATAAGAAAACGAAGCGGCACAACGCTCACCTGAGCACTTTTGCTGTTTCGTTTTAGCGATCGGGGAGTGCTAAGTGCTCAGACCCCCAATGATCAAAACCACGTCGGAAAACGCGCCAAAAAACTGTCTAAATTGGTTTCAATGGGAGGCGGTGGCGGTTTTTTTCCCGCGAGCGGAAAAACCGTCTCGCAGGAAAAAGCAGCGGCATGCCCTATCTTTGGCCGTTTACATCTCTTTCCTCCCATTGATATCAATGGGGGACAGAGAAAGTGTATTTCGCTGCGTTTTTGCCCGTTGCGCTCAATGCACGAGCGAAAAGCGTGGCAGGCAGATCAAAATCTGGCTCAAAATTCCAAAGGGAATTTTGAGGCAGAATTTTCTGCCTGAAAAAAACTGTGTGAACATACCCTTAAGGAAAGTTTTTTTTGTATTTTTTTTGTGTTTTAAGTTATGAGCCTATTTTTTCTAACTATTTTAATGTTCCCTAATGTAACTGTATTTGTTCATGTATGTGTACTAATAAAGATGGGGGCAGCCATCTTTATTAGCACCTGTGTACGTGTTTCTGCATGACACATACACAGGTGCTATATGGCGCACTCAGGGCATAGGGTCGGCTCCCATCCCTACTTTCCTATCTCCTACTGGAGCCATTTTAGCTTTGAACTGTGCTCTGCGGCATGTACGGTTCACAGGGACCCACAGTGACCCTCACTTCTAGGGGGAAGACGGGCGCCATTTTATATAAGAGCGACAGCCACTGCAGTCATCGCAGGATTTGTCTGTCAATTGAAATGAATTGCCAGGCCCTGCTGTGAATGCAGGACCACCCGTCAATTTATTTGAATTTCCGCCTCCTCCTGCCCCACACTCTTACCTAACACTTCACTGTGACTGCTAGTAAACCCGGTCACGTAGCTAATACAGGGACTCTTCTGTCACTTTAGGAGTCCCTGCATTAGCATTTTCTAGTGCACGGGACCTCCCAGATGTGTCAGAATTATTAATAACGATTAATATTTCTGCCGGTTCTCTAGGTCCCGGGCGCCACAATAGGAAGTACAGTTCATTGACCTCTAGTTTCTATTGCAGCGCAGGGGAGAAGACAGGACTGCAGTGGGTGAGTATAAGTATTTTTATTTTTCATACTGGTTGTTTTGTTTTGCAGGTTCCGCTCGACCATTTGGACAACGTCGTAGATTCGTTGGATTACTTCGATGATCTACATTTTTTTTAAATAAAATGGTCAGAGCGTTATGTGAGGGAGTTTTTATTTCAATTAAAAAAATAGTATGTATTTTTTTTTTATACTTTATTACCGTCTTTGTAATAGCCGCTGTCTGACAGCATCCATTACCAAGGCAGGGCTTAGTGTTAACCAGTAAAAAGGCTAGCACCAACCTCCCATTATTACCCCAGTACCCACTGCTATCAGGGGTACCAGGAAGAGCCGGGTACGATCCAAGAGCCGACCATCTGAAGGGATGACGGTGCCCGGCCGTCACTTCAGATGTTCAGGTATTGGATCGTAACCGGCTCTTCCCAGTACCCCTGGCGGCGTTGGGTACCGGGGTAATAATGGGAGGTTGGTGCTAGCCTTTTTACTGGTTAACAGTAAGCTCCAGCCTTAGTAATGGATGCTGTCAATCAGATAGCGGCCATTACACTGGCGGTAATAATGTATTAAAAAAACACATGGACATAAGAAACATTTTTTAATTGAAATAAAAACTCCCTCACACAACCCACTTTCACCATTTTATTTAAAAAAACAAAAACATAGATCATCAAAGTAGTCAAATAAATCTACGGCGTAGTCCAAACGGTCCATTGGAACCAACTGGGGAAAAAAAAGTATAAAAAATATACACTTTCCTTCTCCCCTGCAATGCACTAGAATCTAGAGGTAAAAAAAAAATAATAATTACCCTTCAGACTCTGCTACCTGTCAACTGAAAAGTCTTTCGCCAGAGGGAACATTTTTTCCACATGGCAGAATACCAGGTCCCAGGCTTGGGTGAAGCTTTCTTTTACTCCACCATTGGGAAACATATTTTTTCCTCTGGTGGAAGATTTTTCCATTGACATGTAGCAGTTCTATAGCGGTGGCGTTAGGTGGGATTCACATGACAGCGTTTCCCGGCCGGGTGCCGGCCGTTCATAAATCGGCCGGCACCCGGCTGCATTAGGAATAATAGACCCCTAATGGGGCTATTCACACGACCGATTTTGGGACATGCCCTATTTTCGGCCAGGTGCCCGGCCGCCCGGCTCCCATAGAAGTCTATGGGGCCGGGTAATACACGGCCATCACCGGGATGTGTCCCGAGTGATGGCCGGGTCTACCGTCGCTCGCGCACTCTCTCTCCTCCTCTTCACAGTGCAGAGTGCATGTGAGGAGGAGGAGGAGGGTCTTTTATTGCTCGCTGTAGGAGTCAGAATCCCCAATCCCCGGCCAGGGATTGGGGATTCCTCTACAGGAGAAGTGCGTGACTACACTGTCCATATATGGACACAGTGAAGAAACTCACTTCATGCAGCGGAATCCCCGACTCTATGGCCGGGGATTCCGCTACAGGAGAAGTGCGTGACTGCACTGTCCATATATGGACACAGCGAAGTCACTCACTTCTGCAGCAGAATCCCCGACGCTATGGCCGGGGATTCCGCTACAGGAGAAGTGAGTGACTACACTGTCCATGTATGGACACAGCGAAGTCACTCACTTCTGCAGCGGAATCCCCGACTCTATGGCCAGGGATTCCGCTACAGGAGAAGTGAGTGACTACACTGTCCATATATGGACACAGTGACGTCACTCACTTCTGAAGCGGAATTCCCGACCTGTGGCAGGGAATTCCTCTCCAGGAGAAGTCAGTGACTACACTGTCCATATATGGACATTGAAGTCAGTGACTTCTCCTGGAAGGGGGGGGATGGGTGCAACCTACAGGGGGCTGGGTGGCATCGCCTACAGAGGGCAGGGTCGCATCGCCTGCAGGGGGCAGGGTCGCATCGCCTACAGGGGGCGTGGTGGCATCGCCTACAGGTGGCATGGTGGCATCGCCTACAGGTGGCATGGTGGCATCGCCTACAGGTGGCTGTGTGGCATCGCCTACAGGGGGCTTGGTGGCATCGCCTACAGGGGGCTTGGTGGCATCGCCTACAGGGGGCTTGGTGGCATCGCCTGCAGGGGGCAGGGTGGCATTGCCTACAGGGGGCAGGGTGGCATCGCCTACAGGTGGCTGTGTGGCATCGCCTACAGGGGGCAGGGTGGCATCGCCTACAGGGGGCAGGGTGGCATCGCCTATAGGGGCAGGGTGGCATCGCCTGCAGTTGGCTGTGTGGCATCGCCTGCAGGGGGCTGTGTGGCATCGTCTGCAGGGGGCTGTGTGGCATCGCCTGCAGGGGGCAGGGTGGCATCGCCTGCAGGGGCAGGGTGGCATCGCCTGCAGGGGGCAGGGTGGCATCGCCTGCAGGGGGCAGGGTGGCATCGCCTACAGGTGGCTGTGTGGCATCGCCTACAGGGGGCCTGTTGGCATCGCCTACAGGGGGCTTGGTGGCATCACCTACAGGGGGCTTGGTGGCATCACCTACAGGGGGTTTGGTGGCATCACCTACAGGGGTCTGGGTGGCATTACCTACAGGGAGCTGGGTGGCATTACCTACAGGGGGCTGGGTGGTATTCCTACAGGGGGCTGGGTGGCATCACCTACAGGGGGCAGGGTGGCATCACCTACAGGGGGCTGTGTGGCATCACCTACAGGGGGCTGTGTGGCATTACCTACAGGGGGCTGGGTGGCATTACCTACCAGGGGGGCTGTGGCATTATCTACAAATGGCTGTGTATGGCAACAAATTTAAATGAAATTCATCCGATTTTAAAACGGACAGGGAAAAAAACGGATGCAAATCGGGTCGAAATCGGCTGGTAAGAACGGCAACTCGGCCCGGAACGGAATCGGAACGGATGCAAACCGGCCGGGAAAAACGGCCGATTTTCCCGGCCGACACTCGGACCCTGTCGTGTGAATGAGGCCTTAGGGAGGACAAACTCAGCAATTGCACAATGCCCCCAAAATGGGCCGCTACTCTTGGGAAAATGCTGTGTGCTTGCCTCCAGGCTAAAATGTGCTGGGCACTGGGCCGTTGACTCCCTGCCCCACCGTTTTCTCTCGTAGACCACAGCCTGGTTTAGGCCTGCGGTCTACAACAGTCCAAGAGCACGCTATTGACGTCAGCGGCCTGGCGCGATTACGTCACTGCATCGTGCCATCCGCGCTGGGCCGCTAAACTCAGCAGAAAGTAAGAACGTCCGGCTGTGGTTGCTTGGATAGATTTGTGGGGGGGGGGCGCCTTTCTATAGTTCGCCTCAGGCAGCAAAGGGGCTAGGTTCACCCCTGCCTGCATAACAAGGGGAGATATGTTATTCAGGAGTCTGGAACACATGGAGGACATCTCTGTAGAGCTGTCATGGTGACCATATTAGAGATCTCCCAACTCTTCTAGAGACAGATTAAGAAACTATGCTAACATGGCTAGATGGAAATGAATAGGACAGAAGATGACAACAGATGGACCTATATTTAAAATAAATGTCCAGGCAAATAATTATTTTGCTTAAAGCTAGAGGAGGTTTGGTTATGGCACATAGCCTGAGCACCCCTGCTCACTAACCTTGGGATTGCTGGATTATTGGAAAAGACCAGTCCTTCCTCACTGCCCATCCCCATCCACCGTAATGCCCGTTGCACAAACCGAGTGCCACTAGGGCCATTTTTCACAGCATCCAAGTGGCACCTGACTAATTTTCATGGATCCATTCACTTTAGTGTGTGAATCGGGTCCATGAAAATGAACCCGACTTTCCGATCCATGGACAGTATGGACATGTCCTATCTTTCCATGGATCATGGGTGGGATCCGGCCGACACACTCGGTCGTGTGCATGAGGCATAAGGGTATTTGGAGGGAGCAGTGGGAACTTGGGAGGAGTAATCTTCTGACAACACTTAATAGACAGCTTTAGGCTGAAGTTTTGTTCACTTTACATTATTTATAGTCACCTACTTTTCTGATACTGCACTGGATAATACTACTGTACAATTCTAAGGTCAAATTGGGACTTTCCTGCCTATATCGTGCCTGTAAAGTGATCACAAAGAACGGAAACACATATATTTAATCCTAATAATAGCAGGGGTGTTGGTAGTACTTTTCTGGTGGCTATATGGACAATAGCCTAGTACCCCGTGTATTATAGAGATACACTTAAGACATTAAGAAGAGGCATTTAAAGTAAGTGAGTTATAAAATCTAGGAGCATGATCCTGTTTCATTCTTGGATATGCTAAATGGATGAGGCGTGCTGTAAATTGATGGGTAATCTAGAGTAAATATCAAAGATTAATGGTGTTCCAGTTGGGAACAGAAAAAGGTTCCTAAATATTTTTCGCATTAATAGTGCTTAGTTGTTCAAAGTCAATATAGTGGTCGTTTATGTTCTACAGACTCAAATATCTTCCTTCACCTTGTATATAGATAGACCCTAGTGAAATGGACAGACCACTGTTTTCTAGGGCATAAAGTTTATTGTCTTTGGTATCCCATGTCAAATTCTATCATGATGGTCTTTTCAAAAAAATGAAAAGATGCTGACCTGGAACTTGTTTAGCTACATAGGAAGGTGGAAGTAATACATTTCACATCTTCATCGCATTCCTTTACCTTTTCAGACATCGAAGAAGGAACTTTGGGGAACATCATCACATTGACATTTATAACGGTTAACAACTTTTCAGATCTGCCATCCCATTCAGAAAATAACATTGGTTGGATCCAAGTGGTGGGAACCCATTGACGCCCCAATGAAAGTATTCCACTTCCCAGCAAACACCTGGACCATTTTTGCTCTGATTTAGGTTTTGTTCCGAACAGTACCCACTGTGAAAAGATATTGATTTCTATGGCTACTCGTATAAAGTGTGACCATCTTGTCATTAAAGTCAATGGCTTTTCATGTTTCAGGGATTCTAAGTTACAGAAAGGTCCCATTTAAAAAGGTCCAGCGGCCTACAGAGTGTTGGGCCCCCTTAATTCATCATTGGAGTCCCAGATCTCAGAACCGCACTGAGGCAATTATCTAAAACGTCTGAATGATGTCATTTCCAAAGTAGACACCCCCCTAAAAAGAGGTTTTCTGTAGATAAAGCTTAACCATTAAAGAATAAAACTCCATTCACCATGTCACGATCTCTACTTTCAGTCAGTGAATGGAAACATTCATTATTCCAAAACAAAACATTTAACAGCAAGAGGAAATATTAAAACTGCTGAGAAATATATTATAAAATTTATTATAAAATTCACATTTTCCACTCTACAGTCATCAACTTGTTAGTGACCGCCAATGCGCCTTTTTACAGGGGTCAATAATGGGTTAATGCGAGGCTAAGGTATAAGCCTGGTGTGAGATACCCATCTAACGACAGCCAGGCTCCTGCTCTAACGGCTGGAATCGGAGGAAAATCCGATCCCAGCATTTAACCCCTTAGATGCTGCGGTCTACAGCTATGATGGGCTACAGTAATCATACTGAACCAGAGGAATTTTATTTATATCGCACTGTAAATGGTGGAAGTTTAAAATGCAAAAAAAATTGCGTAATTGCCGGTTTATTTAATTCCCTCCAAAATGTAAATAAAAGTAAATTAATGAGTTATATGTACCCCAAAATGGTGCCATTAAAAATACAACTTGTCCCACAAAAAACAAGCCCTTATATGTCGATGCAAAAGAGTTAGGGCTCTTAGAATGCTAGGATAAAAAAAATAATCCAAAAAATGGCATTGTCACTAAGGGGTTAAAGGGGTTGTTTGGGCATAGGACTGTTTTTCATACTGATGAACTATCCACAGGATAGGTTATCAGCATATGATCAGTGGGGGTCCGACACCCACACCCCCAGCATTGATTAGCTGTTTTGGCTGCCTCCGGGCACCAAATGTCCATGCCGGAAGCAGATGTCTCCGGTCACAGTATAGCGGCCGTGCTGCAGTACTGCAGCTCTGTTACTGTTCAATTGAATAGGAGCAAAGTTGCAGTTCTGCAGCACGGCCGTTATGCATTGTACGGAGCCATCTGCTTCCAACAACGGCCACTGCTTAACATCTGGTGCCCGGAGGCAGCCAGAACAGCTAATTGGTGCTGGGCCTGGGTGTCGGACCCCCACCGCACCGATCTTATACTGATGACCTATCCTGTGGACAGGTCATCAGTATGAAAAACCATCCTGTGCCCGGAAAACCCCATTAAGCTTAACAAAAAAAAAAAGAAAACCTCTTTAAGCAATTACTTTTAATTACTTTGATTTAACAATTCCTTTTGGTTAGAAGGGTCACATAAAAATAGGCTTATTATAGGGTGTCCCCATGCGATCAACTGTAATCTGTGGGGGAACTGAACTCGGCAGATAGTGTTCAATACCCCTGCAGCACCACCACAGGGGAAATTAAGCATTACAAGGTGCACACTGACATCAGTGGGCTGTCAATGCAATGCACTGAGCTGCCGAGTCCTCCAGAGACAGCTACTTTCTTTGTAGCCACTCTCAACTCAAGCTAATTAATGTAGGTCCCAAATGAATGACCGCTTTTTTGTTTATTTATTTATTAACTCAAAATTTCCTAACAAGGTATTCGCAAATGGGCTACTTAGACCAGACAACCTCTTAAGTCATTAGAAATTATACATCTTTTCATTTCTAGTTACGTTTCATGAGTTTAGAGAAAGTGTCTCAAACAAAGACCATCAGGCAAAGAATGTTGGGAGTTGTACTTTCATAGCAGGCGGAGAACCACATGGTGCCTGCTGCTGTGTCATTGAATGAAGCCTAGCAAAATTGTAAAATCTGAATGAGCGATAGCAAGTATTAGAGAAAAAGGTGCATTTAACATGACAGAATAGATAAGAGAGAGCGAGAACAAGAGAGGGGGAGAGAGAGGTGCATTAAATGGCATGTCATAAAACTTTCTAAAGTTCCTTTTATTTCTGTGGGGTTATTTTATATGGGATTTTATGTGCAGCTCAAATGGCACATCAAAGAGGATAATGCATCTTTAAGCTGTTAAAATGACTTCTAAATTTTTCATTTAATGTCAGCGTAGTGGAAAAAAACCCACTTCTCACAATGGCTGCGTTATACCGGCTGGATGGCTGTTTCATTCCATAAAGTGTCTGCATCGGATGTGAACAGCAGGAAATCCTAGGGTGATAAATAGCTATTTCTAAGTAAATTTCATGCAATTGCCCTTTGGTTAAAGTCTTTCCTCTCAGCACTTTCCCTTGAGCTCAGGATCCATCTAATATTATTTGGTAGCAAGCACTTTACACTGTGACACACGAGTGCACTTTAAGGCAGTAAGTGGCTGATTTCATAATTGGTATAATTTTTCACATGTACCTGAATGTCACACGCAGGAAGAATATGGAACCTGGGCTAACGCAGTGTAGCAGCATTTTCAATCAATAGAGTATTAACACCCCCGGCCTGATTAAACTAATGTGCTCTCAGGGCAGATTCGGTCAGGGTGGCGGCTGATGGATGGAGAGTGGAGGGGTTAATGTGAGAATATTTTACGCGTGGAGGTGTTTTGTTCCTAATTGAACGTTCACAATTACCCATATTCTGATTTTATTGAAAGGTTCAAATACAGTAGCATCAATGACCTTAGAGAAAAAAAAAATAATATATAAATATACTGTGTAATGCATTATATATATATATATATATATATATATATATATATATAATATATATGTATATGTGTGTGTGTATTTATGTGCTAGTTGTAGTATAGCAAGGTAGGTACACTTTATACACGTGAATAGGTAAGACAAATTAATATTTTAGGTTAGAGTATGCCCTACGTTATTATCGGACCATGCACTCCCTTGTTTGAAATCACTTTGTGACATTAAAAAAAATTATACTATTTCTACCCAATGGCTAAATATTGGCTAAATCATAAATTAACGCAGTAGCCAAAGTTTGGTTATAATGTTTCTTACCCTTACAGAGATATGGGATTTTCTCTGCTTTGTTGTGGCGGCCATTTTTGCAAAAGTGACAACAGGAAGTGCAGCCATATTAGTAATCCGCTTGGAATTAGCTTCTCAGTTAATTGTGACTTTGTTATCGATTGAACATCAGTTAGCCATGAGTTATATGAAAAGCTAACTCAAAAGTGAGAACCAATATGGCTGCACTTCCTGTTGTCACTTTTGCTAAAATGGCCCCTGCAAGAAAATCCTATTATGTCTGAAAGTAAATAAGACATAAGTACCAAACTTTGTAGAGCTTCATTTTGATTTCCATCTTAAGTCTTATTGTCTATATAAATTCCTAAGCCCAGTCTAGTATTATTATTGTTTCTGATGTCAGCACAGTCACTTGGACAAGGAAGTTTGTGACCTTTTTTTTTTTTTTTTTTTCTTTTAAACCCCTTCCCAACATTTGACTTAACTGTACGTCATGACCGGGAAGGGGAGGAATAGCATAAGCTCACAGGCTGAGCACACTCCATACCCAGTAGGTGTCGGCTGTATGTATCAGCCGAAACCTCACGGTAACGGCCGGAATCTGAGATAACTCCGATCCTGGCCGTTTGACCACGTAGACACCGCAGCCAATAGCGACCACTGCATCTATGCAGTTAGAAAGAGGAGTACCGCCCCTCTGTCATCCCATCTTCCCCTCTGACTTAATCCCAGGGTGCCGATGGATATTAGGGCAAACTGGGGGCCTAAAGAAGGCCCGCAGGTCTGCCATCTTTGTTCTGCTTTTAAGCCCTGTCAGAGGCGTTAAAAATACAATATACTGTGATTGTACCAGTGATCTAATGATCGCTTGTTCAAGTCCCGTTGTGGGACTTAAAATAAAAATCTAAGTGATTTTATTTATCCTGCAAGTTAAACAGCTGTAAAAGAATAAATAAAGAAATTTTAAAATCCCAGAATTACAGTTTTTTTATGATCTCACTTTTATAACAATTGGGATAAAAAGTGATAAAAAAATGTATGCGGTGTAAAATGTTACTCTTAAAAACTACATGAAAGAATAAAAAAAATTTTTACTAAAAGTTTCGCTCCCCTCATAACCACCACGCTATGGTTGCGTTTTCCAATGCGTTTTTCATGATGCTTGACTGATACAAAGAATATGTAATTAATGCAAACGCTGTGGGTGCTTGTAGATGCTCCTGAACTAATCCTGTGTCGACTGCAGGCGATTGAAGCAAAAATTGGTGTGTAGAAAAGGCAGATCGAATATTTAAAATTCCAATTTTATTTAGGTCATTTTTAAAACCAAGGATAAAACAAAAATCCCGGGACCACGCTTACGCGTTTCAGACCGCTAGGGTCCTTAATCATAGCTTCTTAAAAACTACAGCTTGCTCAGCAAAAACAAGCTCTCACACCGCTTCATTGACAGAAAAATATAAGTTATGGGTCTCAGAATATGGTGACACAAAACAATTATTTTTTAACAAAAACGGGAATAAATTTGGCATTGCCATAATAATATTGACCCACAGAATAAAGTACACATGTTGTTTTACTGCACGTTGAATACCATTAAAATCAAACACAAAAAATAATGGAAGAATCGTTGTTTTTTTCTGTTCTCCACAAATATATTTTTTTGTTTTTAAGTACATTATATGGTACATTAATTGGTGACTTTAAAAACTACAACTCGTTCTCCTAAAAATAAGCCCTCATACGGCTATGTCAATGGAAAAATACAAAAGTAATAGTTTTTGGAATGCAGGATGGGAAAAAAAAAAATGGCTGCTGTGGCAGGACGTGCTGGCCATATAGCGAGGGAAAAGTTGTCAGAACACGTCAATTTCAGCAGGATTGGCCAACAACCTTTTGTGCCTCCTGACTCTCAATCAATGGCAGATTCGGGAAAATAGAGTGGATGTTTTTGGTGGAGTTGGGAGAAATACATGTTGGCCAAATAAGTGTTCTGATATGTATGGCCAGCCTAAGACCTGCAAGGAGACAGTTACTGGCCCCACTATACGAATCTAAGTTAAGAGAATTATGTTATTTTCAGCATAAAAACAACATCGTACCAGATAAGACTATAGTAGCAGAAATAGACCCCTCTACGATACAATTATTTTTGCACATTTTACCATTACTATGATTGGAGCCATTCAGTGTTAACCCAAGCATATTACTTATGAATTACCGAAATGGAAAAATTAATAAATTTTTACAATTTTTCTCATTTGGTTTGAGCCTGTTGTAGGGAAACTGGATGTAACATTCCCATATCATTATTGATACCCTTACGAAAAGCTGATCGATAGTAGTCATTCTGTTCCTCCGGTGAACCATTTTACTAACCACCCTAAACAGTGCCTAGTTATATGTGCCATACAATATGGTGCCCAAATAGTAGTGCCACACCTTGTCTGAAGAACACTTCTATGAAGTTGCCTAAAATAGCAATGTTATACGTTGCCGCCACATCATACATTGTAAAAATAATATATTGTACAGTACCTAACGGTGCCTCACAATACCCAAGTAGAAATCACTATACAGTGACCAAATAATAGTTTCATACATAAAACACTTTAATATCAGTGCCATACATTGTCTAAATAATACTACTGTATACTTAATATTAAAATTTGTAGCCGTCAAAATCCTTGGGTATTGAACTATCTGTTTTTTGGGTGGCACTCTGCTGGCACTATTGTATATGGTCGGCACTCAAATGGCACTGTTTATGAGGATCACTCTGCTGGCTATGATGATTTTATTAATGGGGATATTCTGATCATCTCTTTTATCGGTGAATAATATGGGCATGTTATTTGTATAGTGGCATTATTTATGTGTACAGTATGGCAGTATTATTTATGTACACTGTATAGCGACATTATTTATTACTTCACAATGAGGAAATTGACTGTGCAACTTACCGTAACCATGAGCCCAAATCTTAACATAATCTTGCGTACACCCCCGATAGTATTATAACTGACCTATGTGTATAATTAGAGGATCACTTCACCCCTGACTCATTTTTTAAGGAACCCCTTGACATGAACTTTTAGTTGTTTTATTATATTCACCCCAAAACAATTCCTTTAGTTTGGACAGAATTCGCAGCAAAATTTATTTGTGATATACTTAACTTTAAAGGAACTTGTCCTTCATCTTAAGACCTTTTCCTAGTGCAAGTCCTTATGCGCAAAATGTTGACAGCTCATAAAACAACATAGTTTATTCCGTGTTTTTTTTCTTCTCCATATAGCGTCTTTGTATATAATCATTAAATCAATTTCTTGAATATATTTACTCCCTAACGTTCGCAAAGTATGAGGGTAGAAGTCTGTTTTAACATTGAAATGTAACACTTCCTGCCAGATATACATTAGTGAATAACTTTTCAAAAAGATGTAAAGCTTTTAAATTATATTTGTAGAAAAAAAGAGTCCGCAATGGACAGGGTAATTAGACCTGTGCATTTTTATCAGCATGGGGGGTGCTTTAAAACAGTTCCCCCTTTTCTTTCCCTGTGAAGTTTTTGTACTGCTCAATCCTGCTTGGTGACAGGCCTGAAATTACCAGAAACACAAGGAAAGTGTTTGTTACTAAGAATAAACAAGTTACTCCTTCAAATTCCCTGCCCTTTTTGTGAAAATGAAGTGGTGTCTTGTCAAGTGGCCCAGTCTGTCAGTGCTCCGGTGGAGGCGCCAGCCAAAACTTTTGTTTCTAGCAACATGAAAAAATAGTTTTTTTTTCCATTTATTTTTACCCTTAAACAATAGGAGCTTTTCACGCTGTTCAAGAAAACAAGTAAATTTGTAATTGTGTATTCTAATACCCTGTGGGGTTTAAGTGATCAGGGAGAATTCAAGCCAGCAACGACTAATCTAACTCATGTCATTGTCCATCCGTTATTAAAGAATATCATACTTTTTTTCAGAAGTTCTTGAAAATTATTTTAAGAAACATTATATTTATTCTGGTGGAAAACTCAAAAAATGGTCCAAACTCTTCTGTACATTAATCTTGTCCAAAAAGTTTACTTGATTCATGATGAATGACTCAATCTCCAACCTACAAAGTAGCGATCTTGGGGGATCTTTTTGCCTTCCCCTTAAAGATAACGAAACCGTCATTGTATTCATGGAGTTTTGGTATCCATCCTAAACTTTGTGTAAATAATTATTAGAGGATCCAAACAAAAATGAGTATTTTTTATACAAAAATTTTGGTGGATACCATGCAGACAATGTACTATATCATGAAAAGGAAAAAGAAGGTGCTGACCATCATGCAGACAATGTACTATATCCTGAAAAGGAAAAAGAAGGTCCTGACCATCATGCAGACAATGTACTATATCATTAAAAGGAAAAAAAAAGGCCCTGACCATCATGCAGACAATGTACTATATCATGAAAAGGGGAAAAAAGGCCCTGACCATCATGCAGACAATGTACTATATCATGAAAAGGAAAAAGAAGGCCCTGACCAACTATGAGATCTTTATTACACGACTCAGGAAAGTAAGGTTATGGGCAAGTGGGAGATCCACCCGAGTCTGGTCAAAAATTGAGGGCCATATTTACATTTATATTTCAGTAATACTCTGTTACGGATTTTCTATGGACATGTATACTTATGGAGGGAAGGATCCAAATTGCCCTGAATATTTTTGGGATTTTAGTGGTGAGGATCTGCACTGAGAGAGTGTTTTCTCTGGTGCTATAGTTTTTGAAATCTACAGTAGATGAAGAGAAAATCTTAAAATGTTTAATGTTAGATAAACACCAACATTTTTTGCCTTGTGCTCCCATCAGACAGGAAGCCTTATAAGGTGTCAAATTTTAACTGTGTCCCCTTTCAGGCAAATGTGCACTTGGCAGCATGCTACCTACAGATTGTTCCTCCCAGGTTCAGATGCTAGTAGAAACTGACAAAGACACCCCACCACTCGTAAGACAGGCCAAGTGGATAAGGTAGAGCTCAAGAACATGACATAGAAATGTTGTTGGAAAGGTTGGGAGTTTAGACCTTGATGAAAGAGCAATGGGTCAAGGGAGTGGAGTAATTCAGCCAGAAAGTTACCGACCCAGACCCACCAATAAATCAGACCAGAACACAGGGCCAACATGGTACCCAGAAATTTGAAGAGAATCATCAAACAGAAATATCCAGTAAGTTCAGAAAGTAGGGTTGTTCTGGTAAGGACTTGGGTCTGAAATAGGATTGAAAAAACCCACGAACCAATGACATGATTTTCATTTGCTCTTGAGTTAAATAAAAAAAATGGCAGCATACAGTAGGTGAAGGCACCACTTGATTTTGAATGGGTTAAAGGATATACTGTGTGTGTATATATATATATATATATATATATATATATATATATATATATATATATGTTTGTATCCAGTGGGTGTCATGAGGAGGGAGGATATATTTTTGCAAATATGGTATTGAAAGCTCTCTTAGTCTTTAACAAGTCCTGACTATTATGATGGTGTAGCCACAGGTTTCAGTGCACTATGGGTGTCCGGCTATGCAGCTGCAGGGAGCTCTTTTATAAATCGGGCCAAAGGTACTGAAGAGTATTCCCATAAATGAAGTCATAGGACGAACTGACCCACTTAGCAGTAGAATGTATTCAAAATCGTAATCTTAATTCCTTAATATGTGCAAGTACAAAAATCCTTTAACCAGTTGTGTACTCATGCCTCTGTTGTGCATTGAGCTTTAAATACTGACACAGAAAAAAGCTGTAACCAGTTGATTCACTGAAATGTTTACAATAGAAGATGAAGGCACTTATATAGTAGGAGGCAGTGACAGGCGATCTGTGACAGTGTTATGATGTGATGAAAAAAACCAAAGACTGTAGGAGGCAACAGATAGACAGTAGATGAGCAGGGATTCCCAGAAGAATAGAAAATCATGTCAAATTGATGCAAAAGTATATTAACCACAAATCTACATATGTGTCAGCTAGTTTCATAGGTTGATAGAGAAAACACACACATCCATATAGTTTGACCTTTCTCAGGCCTAGTATACCTAAAACCCAAGGGATATTGAGGCCAATTTTGTCCCATGAGGAAAAATGTCCTATTTGCTTACCTTTAACCCTTATCCGTTCTTATATATTGGTTTTTTTTTGTATCCAAAACTGTATTACATATTCAAGATGTGGTCTTGCAATTAATTTATAGATGGTAATATAGTTGAATCACATGTTTTATATGCGCTTATTTTAGCCCTCTTTTTTTTATGCAATTAAAATGGTATTTGCTGTTGCAACTGCAGCTTGACATTGAGTGCTGAGCTTAGATTACTGTTGAATACTATACCATCTTCTCTTGATGTATTTTATTATTTAGTATTCTATTTAATGTACATATAGGCAGCCATACTATTGTATACAACTAAGGCTATGTTCACATCTGCGTCGGAGGCTCCGTTAGGGGCTTCCGTCGCAGATCCGGCAGGGGTTACCAGAGTTTACCGGAGACATTAGCGCAGCATGCTGCGCTATTGACTCTGGTAAAATCACGAACACCCCGACGGAACCTATTAAAGTCAATGGGTTCCGTCGGCAACCGGTTGTCTCCGTTGTGCAACGGAATCGTTGGTTCCATTATTCCCTTGTTCTGCTCCTCTGACGGAGCAGAACATCCGAACATCACAACGGAAATGTGAACAGAGCCTTAATTTTCTGAATGTCTACTATTTACAACATACTTTTTGTTTCTGTTTTCCACCCTTTTACTTATATAATCCGCATATCCTGTGCCATTGACTTTAAAAAAAAACTAAAAACCTTTCAAGCCTCTCTGTTGGCTCAGTTTTTCATCCTTTCTCCCTCTTCTAGTTTTTCTTTTAAAATCGAGTATAGATGACAATATGGAGAGCAGAGTCCACCCTTAATCCTAAGTTACAGTGTTCCTCTCAGTAAGTGTCAACATTTCTAGCTGTCCATTTGCTATACTTTATGTAAAATGTCCAAAATTTCCAAAAATAGAAAATACCATTGTAAAATTTGATGTGCTAGCACATGGTTTTGCTTTTTTTCCATAAAATAAAAAAATAACAAAAAATAACAAAAGCCAGTAGATCAAAAACAATAATAGCTTTCATGTCTCCTGCATATAAAGAGTTATACACTTATTGCTACTGTTTATGTGAATTTCAGCCTGCATTGCACTGTACGACTATGGCCAGCACACCTGCCTTCACCTTGCATACAGGGAATTGGTAACACAGTGTTACATTATGCTGTGACAGAGGGGAGGCTAGGAAGCTCGTCCATGCCTCGGGGTGGCTGCTACATCTGCTGTCACTTATGCTCCATATTCCAAATGACAGCCTGTATTTCCCTTGAGTTACTGATTCTGTCACCTTTATGGTGACACTTATTATTGTCACATGTCTGTGTAGTGTCTGTGAGTGGCACCACTCATACGTGTCACCTTTCCTTCCTTCGCTTACTTGCATTCTAAAAGATCTGGTCTACCATTTGCACTTTGCCTCTTGCAGCGCTTAATACTATTAGGGCAGCTCCCTATATTTATTATAACAGAAGGAGTGCTATTGTCAGTAACGCTAGTGCAATATCAACAGGAGGATTGGTACCAGGTGTAATTGTATATATGGGACTATTTTGTGCAGTAAAATATTAAAATAAAATATTTTACTTTCAGGCTGCTATTATTAGATGCATGTATGCGCAGCCAAAGGTTGGACCTGATGTTTGTATTAAATTATAGGTTTACATTGCAGTTCCGACCCATTCATATTAACGCGAAATGAGATGATATAGATAATAACACTGTTAGGGGGGATTCACACAAGCGTGATTTGGCAGCGTGTAGGCCGCATGGTTTTCGCGCGGCACGCAATGCCCTATAGAAGTCTATGGGGCAGTACACACAGTCCGTGTATTTTGCACAGCGTTTGTTCGCTGCGCAAAATACGCGACTGGTTCAATAACTCTGCGTATTTCACGCATCACGCACCCATTGAAGTCAATGGGTGCGTGAAAACCAGGCAGGTCGCACGGAAGCACTTCCGTGCGAACAGACTGAAACAGCGCACGAGCTGTCAAAAGGATGAATGGAAACAGAAAAGCACCACGTGCTTTTCTGTTTCCAAGCATCCAAACGGAGTGTCTTTGTGAGGAGTGAACCCCGACAACCGAAGCTAACTTCACCGGGTTCGGCCAAACTCGTTTTGGCCGAACCCGGCAAAAAAAATTCTGGTCCGCGACGTCGGGAGACATTCACTGTGCATGGTGCTGAAAGAGTTAAACTGTTTCAGCACCATGGACAGTGACTTGCGATCCCAAAATACATGAACCTGTAAAAAAAACCGAAGTTCTAACTTACCGATTACTCCTGTCTCCTTCCTGCAGTCCGACCTCCCGGGATTACACTTCAGTTCAAGTGACAGCTCCAGCCAATCACAGGCCAAGCACAGGCTGCAGCCAATCACAGGCTGCAGCGGTCACTTGGACTGCCGCGTCATCCAGGGAGGTGGGGCCCGATGTCAAGAGAGGCGCGTCACCAAGGACGCGTCACCAAGGCAACGGCAGGGAAGTTCTCGGTAAGTAGGAACTTTATCTTTTTTTTTTTACAGGTTTTTCGCTGTTGTGTTCGGCATTCACTGTCGAGGGTGCTGAAAGATTTAGCTCTTTCAGCACCTTGGACAGTGACGGGCGTCGACAAGCCTCATCTCTATGATGCCGGCTGCGCGAAAATCACGCAGCCGCGCATCAGACACGCATGACGCACGCAGCTGTCAAATGGTTTTTGCGCTCGCAAAACGCCGCGTTGTTTGCGCGCGCAAAAACGCAACGTTCGTGTGAATCTGCCCTTAGGGATTTGCTAGTTAAAGAGCAGTTAATGGAGCTGTGACACAAAAAAAAAAAGCAGGTACATCCTTAATGCCCCTATTTTAGAGAGCTTACCTGGCCCCTCAAAACTTCCCCCATCCCAACCTACTCAGACAACCACCCTTAAAACTTTCGTTCAGTCATCTTCCTGACTTAATGGCGTTTTTCACCAATTAACCCCAATTCCTCCATTCAATATCTATGGGTCCGTCGGCCCCATAGACATTGAATGGAGCGGCAGTGCACATGAGCGACTTCCGCACCATTCAAAATCCTCCTCACTGCAATTGTGTAGTGAGTAGAAACGGGTATTCGGGACCCTCGTTCTAGAGATCGTGGGGGTCCTTTGGATGGGTAATAAATGTTAATTTGTGGGAAAACCCCTTTAAAAGTTTTTTTCTGGATTTTACATTGATGGCCTGTCCTAAGTCAGGGTTATGAATTTATGATCAGTGAGGGTCTGTCTTTCGGGGCAGTAACCGATCAGAAAAACACAAGGACATAGGCAAATACTGCAAAACCTGACAAAGCAATGTAAATAAGTTTGGCTGTGTCTGGTACTGAAACACAGCCCCACTCAGCTGCAGTACCAGACAGAGTCACATGGATATGGAACGTCGCTGTATCAGATTCTGCAGTGAAATGGCCACACGTTTTGGACATCCCCACCGATGGGGGCCATCAATGTAAAATTTTCAGAAAAAACCCTTAAAAATGTACTTTCCCTAACATTTTTTGCTTTCTTGTACAATCACCTTATAACCGAGCAGGAGTTTTTGTTGCTGTGTTGCCTATTTCTATAATCACGGCCGGATTATAGTAGTTATTGAATGTGTTGCTTTGCATCAGAGCAATAACCATTATAGATTTTTGTAACTGTCTGCCTGCCTGACCTCTGACCATACGTGTCATGACCTCGTGCTTGAACAATGATCATTCTTGCTTTCTAATTTAGCACCCGCTCTACTTTTTAATCTTATAATGATCTGGTCAGTCTGACTTTTCTTACACCTACCTTTGGAAAGACCAAGCGTCACCATAACATCGCGAGAACAGCGTTCCCGAACCCCTTGTTATTTCTCACTGCATCGCTGTACTTGGCTGTTTCCAACATTCCCATAGACTTTAAAGGGAGAGGCTCCATTTAATATTCTTCAAATTAGCTTGCAGCGATCAGTGGGAGTTCCAGCGATCAGACAATTATCACCTGTTCTTCACCCCTATAAGTCTTGCATAATGTTCACCTAACTAAAGGCAAATGATCAGCTGAACGAGCACTTGTATGAATGCTCGTTCCTATTAATAATCGTCCATGTCAATGGAGCAAACAAGCGCCAATTGACATGATGTTATCGTTAACCGACGCTCTTTACTGGGTAGAAAACCTGTCTGTGAAACTACTCTTAGGCTGGGTTCACACGAGCGTGGCACTTAACAACTCTGTGTGGCTGCAGCATATGATGCGCGGCTGCGTGCTTTTCGCGCAGCCGCCATCATAATGACACTCCGTTTGGATGTTTGTAAACAGAAAAGCACGTGGTGCTTTTCTGTTTTTATTCATCCTTTTGACAGCTGTTGCGCGAATCACGCAGTTCGCACGGAAGTGCTTCCGTGCGGCATGCGTTGTTTTCACGCACCCATTGACTTCAATGGGTGCGTGATTCGCGCAAAACGCCCAAAGAACGGACATGCCGTGACTTTTTTTTAGCGGACTCACGCTGAGTAAAAATCACGGACATGTCTGCACGGCCCCATAGACTAATATAGTTCCGTGCAACGCGCGTGCAAATCACGCGCGTTGCACGGACGTTTTTCCTGATCGTCTGAATAAAGCCTTACTTTGAACTACATTGAGCCATGATTAGAAGAGGCACATATTCAGTTGCTGTTTCAATACTGGCAAATTTACTGTTACAGTCTGGTCCATATAATTTCGAGAGAAAGAACCAACCAGTCGGCACAATTTACCTTTATCACCCTCCTTTCTCCAAGACTTTGGTTAGAGTCGAGGCACTTGGCAGGCCCCAGGTCTTCGGTGCCTTTAGGTAGCCCATTGGTTTATTCTCTAGATAACATCGGTGGAAGGGGAACTAGACAAGCAATAGGAAGATTGGAGATATGGTTGTCAAGGATAATGGCTAACAGTCAAATAACAAATTCCAGGGAAGAGAATTAGGTCTTAGTAAAAAGGAATCGGCAGGGTTGATGTATTAGAGTCGGGTAAATAGAACAGTTCAGGAGTTCAATTGGGTAGTCAAATAATAAACACGACTGAAACAAGAACGATTGACAAAGAAAGTAAAGTGTGCCTTCACATTTTCTCATCTGACCACAGAACTTTATTCCATTATGGAAACACCTAGGTGTTTTTTAACTACCCACCTACCCCTATGGAGTGTAGCAATTGTGCTGAATTTCATGCAACTTACTGCTTGTGTGGATATATACGTCTGTAGATAAAATGTATGTCCCTCATAGTTTTAAAGAGTTCACAATCTTTTTCTCATAACTACCAACACTAAGAAATACTATTAATAGACAGTCCATATCAAAGAAATAAAATTATTTGATTCTCTATTGTTGACTGGACATAACTCACCAGCACTGCTAGTTATATCCCAATTTTGGCTTTTTGTTCTTTTGACAATTTTTGAAGACTCTTCGAAAAAAAAACTCTTAAATGGAAACAAGAAAGAGTAACCAAGCAATGGCAATAAATGTCTCCATTTTAAACAACAATCTTAAGTACTTAGTGTTAAAAAAAAATAAAAAAATTGTGCAGGACTTGTCCTAATCCCATTCCCAATGGAGTGCATAAAAAATATGGGCACCCTATCATGGTGTTGGGTTTGCCATCCAGGACAGAAAGGCCCGGTGTTCGGTTTCCCCTCCATACCCTTTTTTGGGAACAATGCATCTCTTCTCTAGAGGGGCGTCCTGCACAGGTTCTCTCCACACAGTAGTTTAGGAGATGGGCTCAAAGGGCTCCATAGTGGCCACATTGGTCTAAATCTATGGTTTGTATGCACTTATCCATTCCATTACCGGCTTATTTCACCATTTATCAGAATAGCCCATACATGGCCACTAAACAACTATGCAGAAGTCAGGAAAGGTCTCAGTATCTGCTGCATTGTTCCATCCTCAACAATTCAGCCATGAGGAATTACTGACCTGCATTGCAGTCCATTGAAAGCAAAAGACACAGGGCCCGCAAAATTTGTCCTCAAGACTATGAAAATTGGTAGTGCTGATGAATCTGCCATGTGATAGATATGTTTCTCTTCTTTGCAGTTTAGATGTTTTATTTATTGTCTCAGAGTAATTCAGTTTTGAGCAGGAATTTTATACAGGAAAGCTGTACTGTTTTTCACATCAGCATCCTCTGATGCTGCTCAACATTTTCTCTTTGCTGCAGACATTTAAGTACTTCTCTGAAGATTTCCTGGGCCAGTCATATTTATCATTGTTTCTGTCTCCTGTCGACTTTCACTCATGATCCATTTGTCAACATTTTCCAAAAACTTGTTTTATAATAATATTAATTGTTCTTTAAAGATAACCTTCTTGCATTCAATATTTGTTTATATATATATTTATTATAGTATTATGTATATTTATATTATATTTATTTTATGATATATTCATCTTTGTTCATCTGAGCTACGGAAGAATAAATCACGCTCAACCTCTTGGTTATCATTCAAAATGTTATTACAGCTATTTTCCCTCAATAACCCTCTTGGCTTGATGACCTGTAATAAGTCAAATGTGTGAGTATTGTTATCCAAAAAAAGTTGCAAAATTGCTTGAGCAAATATTCAATTTTTGCAATCTTTCAATAAAGAGTTTCCTTTTAACTGTTATGTTGAGTTAAAAAAAAAATAGGAAAAAAGCTCATCGGGTCCAGATGACGGTCATGTTGATTTCCCTCTGTCCCCTTGCAGGTCTGGCAAGGGATGGTCAAAATTATAGGCAACGGGATGCACGGGCCTGGTGCCGCTTTGGGGCGGAGATTAGCGCTGGAGGCAGAGTTTAGTGTATAAAGCAAGAAGCCAGCCAAGCAGCGTTCACAGTGCTAAGGCTCCAGAAGTAACAAGTCTGTGCAGGAGAAACTGAAGAGTTGTGACAAGATGCAGAGCTGGTGGAAATAGAAGCAGTGACATGCTGCGGATGGCAAGCTGCTAGGAGAGGTGAAGCTGCGGACGAGTAAGAAGTAGAGCGAGGGAGCTCTGAGTGAGGAGACTGCTGTTGGAGGTAGACATGCCAGCTATAGTTCGGATTTTGGCTGGGCCATGACCACTGGAAGGTTGCTGCGTGTTCCCAGCAGAGAGATTGACTAAGGGTCTGAGAATGCAAGCTAGGCAGTGACCGGAGAACAGCGAGAAAAGTCGAAAGGACAGGCTGTATAGAGACTGGAATTGAGGAGCCTAGAGGAGACAGGTGAGAACCGGGCTAGGCTGCATCCATTGTTGAGCGTGTAGTGGCAACAGATCCTAAAGAGTGAGCAGTGGGTGGGGTGGCAGCCCACATGTAAGGAAAGCTAGCTAGGTGGTTAGAGTGGTAACGTGAAGGAAACATTCAAGCCCAACAGAAAGAGTCTGCAGTAGCCGGCATTGTGCAAGACTAAGGGAAGAGATGGTCCCAAATTAGGCCTACAGGCCTGTGAATCAGCAATCTGCAACCACCATTTTGTGGCCTACTAAGCCTGAATTGCCAGACTAAGCCCTTGTTTCAAGAGAGGGGTGCCCTTGACCTGTCTGCAACAAGTATACAGCAAGCCATCATCTGCCTGCCTGAACCATCACCTTTAAGACTGTCCCTCTCAGTGGCTACTAAGAAGAATTGTTGTAATTGTTTGCTGTGGCAGTGTTTTTGATGTTTACCACCGGTCCAAAAGTAGTGTTTTGGGTCACTCCTGTCTTTGTACCATCTATTCCACGACAAAATCTGCATTGGGCCCTACACACTCTGGGGCCCCTCACACCTTACTGTCCCAGCAGGAGTACACTTTGTGATCTGCTTATCGTCAAGGGACCCTTCTAATTAGTAGGGATTGTCCATAGTGGACAACACCTTTAAAAACCAGTAAAAACATTGCCAACTTATTAATAATATGGAACGTATACCTTATTACCTAATTAAAAGTATAAACTGAAAAAAAAAAATCATTTTCTGAACGTATATTTTTTTTATTTTATTGATTATTGGGGCAGCCTTCTTGTGTGTGAACAGTAATGTCAGATATTTGCTTTACAGCAGCCACCTGGTTATAAGAAACCAGTCAGATGACAAATCATTGACTTCTATGGGAGAGTCCTGTGGGCATGCTCTGTTACATTTGCAGAGGTCACTGTGCAGGGAGGGGAAGGAGGGGAGCTATCCCCTTCACCTATTGTCGATGGTGGACTCCTGTGTTATCTGCCGCCAGCTTTATAAAGAGGGGTTACCTTTCATTGTAATCCCACCTGCAACAGATACATAGTTACAGAGTTAGTACGGTTGAAAAAAGACAAATGTCCATCAAGTTCAACCAAGGGATGGGAGAAAGGGAAGGTATGAAACAAAAATTCTACACATCCACATAGGAGCTGATATTTTTTCATTCTAGGAAATGATCTAAGCCTTTTTTAAAGCCATCTACTGTCCCTGCTGTGACGGCTCCTGCGGTGACTATTCCATAGATTCACAGTTCTCACAGTATTTTTCTCCAGACGGAGGGAGTGCTCCCTTGTCTTTTGAGGGGGTTTTGCATGGCACTGATTATCACTATATTTCTTGTATGGGTCATTCATATATTTATATCAGTTAATCATGTCCCCCCTTAGTCGTCTCTTTTCAAGGCTAAATAGGTTTACTTATTTTAATCTTTCCTCATAACTTAGATTCTCCATGCCCCTTATTAGCTTCGTTGCTCTTCTTTTATTTTTTCCAACTCCAGGGTATCCTTTCTATGAACTGGAGCCCAGAACTGAACTGCATATTCTAGATGAGGCCTCACTAATGCTTTGTAAAGTGGTAATAATATATCCCTGTCCCGCGTGTCCATGCCTCTTTTAATGCACGACAATATCTTGCTGGCATTAGAAGCAGCTGATTGACATTGCATGCTGTCATTTAGTTTATGATCTACAAGTACACCCAGATCCTTCTCAACAAGTGACTCCCCTAGTGTAGCTCCCCCTAGGACATATGATGCATGCAGGTTTTTGGTACCCAGATGCATAACTTTACATTTATCTACATTAAACCTCATTTGCCAAGTGGATGCCCAAACACTCAGTGTGTCCAAATCGGCTTGTAATTTACAAACCTCTTCCATAGACCGAACAATACTACATAGCTTGGTGTCATCTGCAAAAATAGAAATAGTGCTATTAATACCATCCTCTATATCATTCATAAATAAGTTGAATAATAGTGGTCCCAGCACGGAACCCTGGGGTACACCACTTATAACCGGGGACCATTCAGAGTAGGAATCATTGACCACAACTCTCTGGATACGGTTCTTGAGCCAATTCTCAATCCAATTACAAACTATACTTTCTAAACCTAGAGTCCTTAATTTACCCATTAGGCGTCTATGCGGGACAGTGTCAAATGGCTTTGCAAAGTCCAAAAACACTATATCCACCATGGTCTAGGCTTGTAGTTACCTCTTCATAAAAACAAATCAGGTTGGTTTGACAACTTCTGTCCTTAGTAAAACAGTGCTGGCTGTCACTTAGTCATAATCCTGTATATAGTCCCTCAATAGCCCCTCAAACATTGTTCTCATGATGGATGTTAGGTTTACTGGTCTGTAATTACCCGGGGAAGACCTAGGCCCTTTTTGAAAATAGGCACCACATTTGCCCTTCGCCAGTCCCTTGGCACTATACTAGTCACTAGAGAATCTCTGAATATTATGAAGAGGGGGACAGAAATAACTGAACTAAGCTCTTTAAGAACACTTGGGTGTAACCCATCTGGTCCCGGAGCCTTGTGCACATTTATTTTATTTAACTTAGCTTGGACCATCTCTACAGTCAGCTAATTCAGTATATCAACCGATATATTAACAGCTCTGGCACCGGCTATATCAGCTTCACTTTCTTCTGTTGTATATACAGAGCTGAAGAACCCATTTAGAAACTCTGTCTTCTCTTGATCCCCTGTGGCCAACTCCCCATTACCACTATTTAGGGGTCCTATATGTTCAGACCTTGTCTTTTTTGGATTTATATACTTGAAGAATTTTTGGGGATTTGTTTTGTTCTCCATGGCCACATGCCTTTCATTTTGTATTTTTGCTTATTTTATTACCTTTTTTTGCATCAATGATTATGCAAGTACTGCTGAGCAGAGATTTGCAGAAAAACATTGTAATGGTCAGTGGACTGTGTGAAAACGACAATATTTCAGGAATTTGACATGGAAAAGTAAAAAAATATAAAAAAAAAAAATATGTGTAATATTAAAACATGATTTAACCCTTTTATGATCAGAAAAGTTTTGGCCTTCACAAAGGGCTTTCTTAATTCATTTTGTAGGTCCTTTTATAGAAAAAAATTTCAAACACAGGAAAAAAATTGTTTTTCCTCATTTCTCATGCTGTTTTAAGGTAGTTTGATGAATAATATTTACCCCATAAATAAATCCTCTAATTCTCCTGTGCATAGTGATGTCAAATATATGTACATTTTAGTTCTGATTGCGTCTTCTCTGCATGCTTCCAAACCTCTGCACAGGGAATCCTAGCTACCGCCCTAATACAGAAGGATCGCTTCTGCATTCGGTAACACAGCACGTTCATGAGTTTTCTTCTTTTTTTTTTTAACAATCATTTTTACGAATTTTATTTATTGATTTATCTTTTTCTTTTTGTTTACAATATACTGACATTTATTGTATATGTATGCCAACCACAGACCTTTTTCAGGTCCAGGGCTGTCTCCATAGTGATGCCAGCCCCGGTGATCATTGGTACAAGGAGGATGGGAGATGAAGTCAATGGATTCAAGACATGGTTACAATGCCTCCTTTTTTTGCCTCCACATATTGAAACTTGTGCATCTGCCCCAGATATACAGTATAATACCGATCCATACTTCTGTAGATATTTTTTTCTTGTGCTAAAATAATGGATACAATGCTAAATGCTTACATTTTACCCCATATATCTTCAGATACATTTAGTTTTAATTTCATTTAAATGTTTCTAAAATGCAAAATGAAAATCATTTCCCCGTGGAAACATATGTTTGATTGTTGCTAATTATGATAGATATCTGCAGTAAATTGAAAAACATTTACTACATATGGTGCCAACAATCTTAACAACATGTATAACAACTATGTTGATCAGCTGATAGGTGTTTGTGAATGAAGACTTTGTCGTTGACAGACAGAGTATATACCACCTCTCCTCCTCTGCCTGTTAAAAATTAGAATCATTACATGACAACATGAAAACAGAGATACCAAGATCCATATCTTCCACAACGCTGAGAATATGCAGTGTTTACAGACCCAGTACAAGTCGGGAGAAATGATTACCTTAATTACTGGCTAGTAATTACACAGGTGAATGATTTATTTTATTACCTCACCCCCACCCCAAAAAAAAACATTAGAAAAAACGTGGAGCACCCTATGGGCATTTACGGGTGTGGACTGTTTTTCTGAGGGATTCCTTGTTTTAAGTGTTCCTCAGAAAATTGGGTCACTGCCACATTTCCAAAAAGTCAAACGTATTCTGAGGTGTTAGTGGCATTCATTTTTTTTTTATTTTTTTTTTTTAAAGCCCGAGTCGTGCTTTCTATCCCCCAAGTGCAAAAAAAAGTGCAGGGGTGCCACACAAAAAGTGCACAAGGATGCGGTCTATCACAGCCATTCTCCTAAAAGAGAGAGGCCCCGCATAACCATTCCCCGACCCTCCAAGCCTTAGGCCAAGAGGATCGATGATCCCCCCCCCTTGCCGAAGCTTAGGGAGACCCAACAACACTCCAAGGCTTCTACCTGGGCTGCCACCCCAGTGTCCACCTTGGAGCCTGCTTCTACTTGCACCTCCCTTCCGAAGAAGGGAGGCCGGGTTGCAGGGGAAAAAGGAACCAGAAGGCCACACATTTTCCCCCTAGACCTTGGAAGGGTCCCAAAAGGGCACCGCATCCGAAATCCTGTGACAAACGTGACAAACACACAGTGAAAAACAAAATTAAATAAGTGGATGTGCGCTGTGATACAGCCTGGACATCCGCCAGGTATAAAAAAAAATCCTCATCTCCCAGCCAGAAGGCCGGGAGAAAAAAGGTGTGTGCTTAGAAGTGTGAAAGAAGAGTGCGTGCAAGTGTGCCTTCACTCAGTGGGATCCCACCCCCAGTGAGTTAGGGCACCCCAGGGTCACCAGCCCTGGGGCACATAGCAACTCGGGCTTTCATACTACCCGACCTCCTGACCTCGATCCGGCGGTCGCCTGGTCACCTACAAATGAAATGACCTTTAAACCAAATGCGTACACCAGAGCGTTGACCGTTGTGGTTCCCTGCCCTCACCTCGGCGTTCTGTCATCCCCCTACGATGGCCCATCAACCACCGGCAGGGATGATTACTAACCTCAGCTTGAGCAGGTACTACACTTGATCTTAGCCAAAAGGCCGAGAAGTCTATATTTTAAACTGTCTAAAACAGTACTAGTAAATCTGCCCCCAATGTTGCCAGAGTAACCAAAAACCCTACATTAACTTGGAGTTATTGGACAACTGAAGGACAAAGGTTGTGTGGAGCTTGGACCTATAGAAAGTAAGAACATTTTACAGCAGGCAACAGGTTAGGGTATATGAGTAGATAAGTGTTTTTGACCTGTCCTGCACTAGATAATCTCTTATAGAGTAGAGTGCTGAAAGGAGAGCAGCTCTATAAGGGGGAAAAGGAGGCTCTGGAACATATTTTACATTGGAGTTCGGGAGTTTTGAACCACAGAACATGTGCATTATGACAAAAAGAACAACTCTTGGCCTCTTCTTCTTGGTCAACTGTGGATCAATGACCCTATCACTAGTTTTTACCCTAAAATGAATATAGTAAAGCAGAACTATGCCAACTATAATCTATACAGAAAGGATACACAGCACAGTAACCTCGAGGCTTTGAACGTTGATCTCTGTACATGACTTCTAAACACATAAATGAACAAAGAGAAAAGGAAATGGAGATGAAAGGAGAAAGCGAGTGATAAAATAAGCGCTAGTTGCAGTAAAGACATTATCAAGAACATTGAAATCTTAACCAGAACAGAAGAAAAAAAAATCCCATTGTATAAAAGTTAGAAATGAGCAGGCATCTGTCGACCGCTCACGCAGGTTGCAAAATGATATTAACATTTTCTTATTTTAAGGTGAGGTTTTTAAAACGGAATTTTAAATGGTACCCCGCTGGTTCACAATACAGAAACCTTTGATTTTATGCAAATAAGCAGCTTGGAGCGGAGTCCTTAATGTAAACGAACACTTTCTTTGTACGAGAAACTGCATGAGAAAGAAGCAAAAAAAAAATATATTCAGTTGGATTCTTTAATTGCTGTCTGAAATTATGTAAATCCCTTGATAAGTTAGGGCATAATTATCCTGTGGCCTCCGCATGCCAGTTTTACTAACGTCTAACAAAATATCCATGTGTGACATTTAGTAGAGGTAATGCTAATGAGTATTTAAATGTTTTTTTTTTCTAATACAAAACGGCACAAGTGAAAGATGAGGTCAGTAAAAAAATCCGAAAAAAAAATTCCAAAAACACAATGCAATGATATACAAAAATGTACAAAAATACGATGAGCTTTCTTATTGGTACAATGTATGAAGTGAAATATAGTATGTTACCCAGGTAAAGTTGTTTTTAAAAGCGATATTGTAATTTCTTTTTGTTTTATGGTTAAAGGTGTTGACTGGATTAGAAAACCAATTTTCAAATACCCTATTAGAGCATTCTGAGTTAATAGAAGGAGCTCCCTCATTCTTAGGGTCCTATTGCATGGCCCGACATAGGCCGTGCAAACGAGCGTCGATCTGAGATAGCTCGTTGATCGGCGCTCGTTTGCTCCTTTCACAAGGAGCTATGTATGGGGACGAGAGCTTGTTACTATGACCGCTCGTCCTCATACATTTCTATCATGTCTGCAGTGCATCTCCCTGTTTACACAGGGAGATGCGCTGCCGATAACGATAATATTTTAGGCTGCAGAAAGGATACGATCAGTCGTTTGCTCTTTCATCGGCTGATCGTTGCCCAGTTTACACAGGGCAATGATCGGGAATGAGCATTCTAGGAACCCTCGTTTGCCCGATCATTTGCCTATGTAATAGGGCCTTTAACCTCCATCAATGAGGCGGAGCAGAGAGAGTCTACAAACAGTCACTCTCTCTCGGATCCAGCCTCTCCGTACATTACACTGACAGCCCATTACATTTAATGGGCATCATGTAATAATTTATTTCTCCCGTGGTGAAAAATAAAACACTTGATAAAAGTATTCTCCTCGGATTACAATTGGTTGCTGCAGGTCCCACTGGTCCCCTAGAGCTGGACAAATGCCAGGAGCCAAGAAGCCAATAAATCTAGAGATTTTCTACTTCCGCCAACTTTTTTCATTTTTGTTGTCTTGATACTAAAAAAAGCAAAAACAAAAACCAAACTTAATAAAAGGTTGTGTTAAAGATGCTTTAGGCACCAAAGGTGATTGCATACTTCATTAGCAATTCTGCCTCATCCAAACAGCAGAATACCCAGTGTGGTTTTTATTTTTTTACTTTATTTTTGTTCAAAAATATTTTTGAAACGTTTTAATGAAATGAAGGAATATAAAGAAGAGTGACATGTAAAAACAAAGAGAGACGATACACAACTGATCATACATAAGTTACATATAGTAAAATGACAATGATAGAAATAATGGGTGCACCCAAAAATGGTCTGGGTTGAGTAATAATGAATAGAACATAGCACAAACATTAAAAGATTAGCGTATGCTCGGCTACAGAGAGAAATAGAAAGGAAGAAAGAGAAAGTGAAGAAAAAAGAGAAAAGCAAGAGTATAGGCTGGGGGAAGGGAACAGGGAAATGGCTGTTGTAGTTTCAATAGGTATCGCAGCACCTACAGTACTCCATATTACTAGAAAATGAGTGGCCAGCAAAAACTTGTCGTTGTAGAAAAAGAATATTAAAAGGGAAAATCAATTGATACAATTATTTTACACCAATTTCTCTGCTGCTCCCCACCTAAAGGGAACCTGTCAACAAGACAAATTTCTTTAACCAGGCGTTGTCCAATATAGAAAACCCATTTTCATACATCCTATTAGGGAATTCTGAGTTAATAGAGGAGGGGGTAGGGTCCCCTGTTCAGGATCCTCATCTCTTGGCCAGAGTGGAGAGCAGTCACAAAGAGCTGCTCTAAAGGATCTGTCCTGTCCTGTATTACACAGACATCCCATTGACATGAATGGGCACTGTGTAATGTTTCATTTGACCTATGGTGGTGCTGCAGGGAAATTGAACACTTATAGTCAGGCTTCACTACATACAGATTAGAGCTGATCGCTGGGGGTTTCAGCAGAAGGACACTTTGTCATCAGATTATTGTTAAGGAAACCTTCTAATAAGTACTGATTGTCTATAGTGGAGGACCCCTTTATGGACGCATTCCAGGGTGCTGAAAGAGTTAACTGATCGGCAGTAACTCTTTCAGCACCCGGGGCAGTGACTATCGCTGGAGTTTAGTATTAAGTTAACTTACCTGCTTCTTCCTCCAGTCCGGCCTCCCGGGATGACGTTTCATCCCATGTGACCGCTGCAGCCAATCACAGGCCAAACACAGGCTGCAGTGGTCACATGGACTGCCGCGTCATCCAGGGAGGTCGGACTGGATGTCAAAAGAGGGACGCATCACCAAGACAAGGGTACGTATGAACTTCTTTTACTTACAATCGCTGCGGAAACTCTGCACGAAAAGGCTGCCCCTTCTCTCTTTCCAGCACTAATAGAGTGAAGGGGCTGCCGATTAGTGCAGAGACAACGGGTCCGTAAATACGGGTGTAATACTGGTGACACCGGACCCGTATTTACGGGCACGGGTCCGTAAATACTGGTGGAATACGGGTCGAATACGTGTGACAAAGGACCCGTGTTTACGCCAGTATTTACGGGAGAAAAAAATACGTTCGTGTGCATGAGGCCTAAATGCGGGATCCTTGACATATTATTATAATCATGACATTTGTCAAAATGAGATCTAATCTGGGTCTACCTAGACCAAGCAGTTCTTACATAAAGAATTATTGGTAGTCATGTTATGGATCAGGTAATCACCTAAGAAGAAACTTTTTGATCTGTTGAATTTTACTTGTGATCTCTGTAGCCTCTGGGCTTTAAGATTGTGGTTGTGCTTTTTATACAGCCAGAAATTATGCACTATTATGTTTTATACACTGTTAAAATATAGTGTTTAGTGATAAAGCCCCCCTCTGCCAGTTGCTAGGGGTTAAAGATAACCTGTCATGAATTGTGTTTACATGCTGTGTCTTAAATAGAAGAAAGGAGGCCCTATTGCAAAGATCAAAATAAGCCCCCAATCATGGTGCCAGCTTTTGCCACCCAGGAGAAGGGCCTGATGTTTATTTTCGCCTACACACCCTTGTGCCATTTTCTGACCTCATTGATTGTTTGCTAGCAATGCAATTCCTCTCCAGATTAGAGTATTTCACCGTTTCTCATGACCCGGCAGCTGGGGGAATGGGACCAACCAGGGCTGGGTTCCGTCACTCCAAGGGCCCCATAGCAGATGCATGGTCTGCTTCTATGGTATGTATGGACTTGTTTACAGGTATGAAAATGTAATATTCATTTGTACAGTATGTTGACATAATAAAACGCTGAAGATGGATCTTGAGGTCATGCTGGTACATTCCAGATTTGTGTACTTTGCTTAATAATAATCAACCAATGAAACTTATTCAATCATCCATTTACACATTGGTAAATGCAGGTTTATGATATCTTCAAATGTCGTTTATTTGATTAAAAAATAAATACTATAACATAAGACTTATAGTATTGATATACCAAAAGAGCTAAAATTTTCTGCACCTGACCAAAATTAGGCAAATACCCTCCTGGCCTCTTCAGCCAGAAATCAGTGTAGCAACCAACATGAGATCATAAACAGAGTCACAGTATCTTAAACTTTTAGTACATTATTCCATAACCTGCCATCCACTAATTTTCAGAGCTGACATTCAACTTTGTCTCAATGCGGGTTTGCCCACCATCATGATGTCTCTTTAAACTTACAGTTTACGCGGGCCAATTATCGGACAAATGAGCGTTCATATGAACGCTCGTTCCCAATCATTGTCCTTTGTAATTTGTTTGTATCGTTTATGCAGCATGAAATATTATCATTGTCGGGAGCACATTTCCCTGTATAAACAGGGAGACGTGCTACCCACATGATAGAAATATATGGGGGCGAGTGATTGTAGTGACGAGCGCTCGTCCCCATACATAGCTCCTTGTGAAAGGAGCAAACGAGCGCCGATCAACGAGCTGTTCCCGTTGATCAGCGCTCATTTACACAGCCCAAGTCGGGCCATGTAAGATGATCCTTAGTCTCTCTGATGGATTTAAAAAAAAATTGTGCGCTATCCTTGGTCCATGGTTGGCTATGTCATCAATTACTGGGTCTACTTGGTAAAATTGGCCACCTTTCAAATTTGGAGCTCTTGGTGATAACTATTTGCCTACTTAGCAAAATATTGGTGGATGATTAGTTTGTTGAAAATCTGTCATCTAGACACGGTATTTCTGACCCTTATGTGAGGCTTTATATGGTTTAAATAGCAGCATTGAATGTTTATTAGTTCTTCCCCTAGGCCTTCATTAAAAACCCCAGTTTTCCATCTACCCTCCCTGATATCTGCCGTTTCCAGGAATCATACACAGAAAGGTCAGTAAATGCTTTGTGACAGCAACAGAGCACAGAGATAATTTCAGACCATGCAGACTGTACAAATTGTGTGTAGATGCCCAAATACAGTATGTATGCCTACATGTTCTATATAAAGAATAGGTCATTTATAAATCAAGGATAAAACCTAAGAAAACAAAAAAGACTCAAGTCACACCATTGAAAATATCTGCTTTGTACAACCCTAGATGCACCAATCTGGTAAAATGTTTGTTTATACAGTAATTTCTTCATTTTTAAGACTCTCCCAAGTTTTAGCCAATAAAGAACAATATATAATACAATGAATATCTTTGTTCTTTGCCATACAGGCTATTAAATTCAATTCAGACACTAGAAGTGAACCATTTTGCAGGAGAACATCTTCACCACCTAAACCTTTTGGACTGAGTTAACCTTGCTTCCCATTCCCAGACGGGAAACCCCACAGCAGGTTCTGACCATCAGCCTCTTTTTCCTTAAAGAGGCTCTGTCACCAGATTTTGCAACCCCTATCTGCTATTGCAGCAGATAGGCGCTGCAATGTAGATTACAGTAACGTTTTTATTTTTAAAAAACGAGCATTTTTGGCCAAGTTATGACCATTTTTGTATTTATGCAAATGAGGCTTGCAAAAGTCCAAGTGGGCGTGTTTAAAGTAAAAGTCCAAGTGGGCGTGTATTATGTGCGTACATCGGGGCGTTTTTACTACTTTTACTAGCTGGGCGTTCTGACGAGAAGTATCATCCACTTCTCTTCAGAACGCCCAGCTTCTGGCAGTGCAGACACAGCCGTGTTCTCGAGAGATCACGCTGTGATGTCACTCACAGGTCCTGCATCGTGTCGGACGAGCGAGGACACATCGGCACCAGAGGCTACAGTTGATTCTGCAGCAGCATCGGCGTTTGCAGGTAAGTCGATGTAGCTATTTACCTGCAAACGCTGATGCTGCTGCAGAATCAACTGTAGCCTCTGGTGCCGATGTGGCCGACACGATGCAGGACCTGTGAGTGACGACACAGCGTGATCTCTCGAGAACACGCTGTGTCTGCACTGCCAGAAGCTGGGCGTTCTGAAGAGAAATGGATGATGCTTCTCGTCAGAACGCCCAGCTAGTAAAAGTAGTAAAAACGCCCCGATGTACGCACATAATACACGCCCAAAATCTGGTGACAGAGCCTCTTTAAGTAGATCCAGTAGCTAACACTCTGGCTCTTTCTTGGACCCTCTTGGCTCCTTCGAGAGGTTATTCCCATGATGGCAGATTTGGTAACCCGCACTGCAGCTTTCAATCACTTTAGCCCTTGCTTGCTCTACCAGGGGATCATACTCTCGACAGCCATTCACCAGTCACTTAACAATAGGGACTTTGTATTCCACTACATATACCCAGACTAGTAGAGTAGCCCCAAATCCTGATAGAGTGAGGTACCCAGCCTAACTCACTTAGGACACTAAGATAGTAATTGTAGACTGCTCTGGGCCTTTTCATACTTTAGGGATTATTTTATAAGAAATTAGTTTATAAAAATTGTTATAATCTTTTTAAGAGATTTTTTTTTATCCGTTTTCACTTAGTTGACTTTGTTCCTTAATCTTCTTTCTTGCCTCTATTTTTCTTCTGACATCATGATATAGTTTCTGCCACATGCAGCTATGATTAAGCTCATTGGCATAGTCATCTCCTGCTGCTGTGACTAGTACAATGATCTGATTCAGAGGTTGCCTATTTCCACCCACATTGAAACCGATGACATCTTGAATGGGCAGTAGTCCAATGCTGAAGATACTTCGGCCAAACAGGACCAGAGGCAGGTGAGCCATCTGTCTGCAGCTGTGTAAAAGTGAACATCCCAATGTTTCTAAAAGGGTAACTAAACGTTAAACAAACTTCTGACATGTCATAGTGACGTCAGAAGTTTTGATTGGTGGGAATCCGAGCACTGAGACCCCCACCAATCTCTAAAATGAAGCAGCAGAAGTGCTCGTGTGAGCCCTATGCCACTTAGTTTCTGTTTGGCTTTTTCCGGAAAGCCGATGTAGTGGTGTACGGGCTCATAGACTTTCTATTGAGTCCGTACACCACTACATCGATTTCCGGAAAAAAGCAGAACAGAAACGAAGCGGCTCAGTGCTCACACGAGTGCTTCTGCTGCTTTGATCTTAGTGGTCGGTGGGGGTCTCAGCGCTCGGACCCCCACCAATCAAAGATTTTGACATGTCACTATGACATATCAGAATTTTGTTGAATGTTTAGTTACCCTTTAATTGTAATTGGCAAGATTGCTCACGTGGTCATTTAGTCTCTCCTTCATAAATAGATTTGGTAATGATATAAAGTCTTCTGTCTATGGGGAGCAACCAAGAAGTGCGTTTTGAGTTGGTATGTAAATGACCATTGGACATACAAGACTGGGGCTCCAATCATGGCACCAGACCATAGGACACAGTTGTGCCAAAGCACTTAGAGATCAGGGCACCATACAATTGGATACTAGAGACTGGAGTACAAAACCGCTCAAATGCATTGGAGCGTTTAACTACAATACATGCTGGGCATATATGTACACGTGTGTATGTTGATAGATTTTCCTTTGGCACACTGAAACCCTAAAGTAAAATGGAGGAACTTCTGTTTGGTTTGTGGCCTCAAGTTTGAAAAAGAGTATAAGCAATTGGGCATCTAACACAAGGCTACAATCTGTCTTTGTCAATTTTTAATCAATTTTGTAAATTTTGTCAAATTTAACCAGATTGATTTAATACAAGTGTCTGCAGTAGAAGTCATGCTCTTTACACCATTTTTAGGGTACAATTAAACAGATTGTTTGTTTTACATGCATGGCATTTGCTGGCCATCTACTCATTATTCAAAAAGTTGTGAAAAGCATAGTGGTGAAATTAATACTGTGGCCCTCAAGTTACAGTATTAATTTGTTCTGAGGGGACCATTATAACTTGAAAATGTTGCAACTTGAGACCATAACTCTGTGGAAAACTAGTAACTGATTCTGAAGCCATAGGAATTTTAAACCAAAAGAAGAAAAAATTAAGACTAAAGAAAAATAAAACAAAACTAACGAAGATAAAATAAGTCCTTACATATAAACGTAATAAAGAGCTGTAGGAAGCTGGTGAATCATTTTTTATGTTGAGGACAGGAGCGTCTTCAGGGTCCTGTTCAATATACATAGAGTACAGTCATAATAAAATGGATCCTCCCTCACCTTGTGTTCAAAGGAGCAGCTCATCCTGGCACAGGTACAAATCTGTGTAGTACTTGTAGTACAGGTAGAAAGGAGAATAGAAGATATAGTACAGGTAGATAGCAGTACAGTACATGTAGTACAGGTGGATAGCAGTACAGTACATGTTGTAAAGGTAGAGAGCAGTACAGTACATGTAGTACAGGTAGATAGCAGTATAGTATATGTAGTACAGGTAGAGAGCAGTGCGGTACATGAAGTACAGGTAGAGAGCAGTACAGTACATATAGTACAGGTAGAGCACAGTACAGTACATGTAGTACAGGTAGAGCACAGTACAGTACATGTAGTACAGGTAGAGAGCAGTGCAGTACATGTAGTACAGGTAGAGAGCAGTGCAGTACATGTAGTACAGGTAGAGAGCAGTGGAGTACATGTAGTACAGGTAGAGAGCAGTACAATACATGCAGTACATGTAAGAGCAGTACAGTACATGTAGCACAGGTAGAGAGCAGTACAATACAGGCAGAGAGAAGTACTGTACATCAAGCACTTTACTGCAGGGATGTACCCCTAGACAGTAGCCTACTTTATATTATTGAAAGAAACGTTTGAGAAATGTTGAGAAATGTGTTGATACTCACTGTCACAAGGGTAGGTTAAAATAGAAGTTCCCAGCAGGATGCAGACAATTCTTAATGTAATAAGTGCAATATCCTAATCAACAACGCGCTTACTCACCAATTATTCAGAGAGGGCGGGTGGCTACTTAGTACTACAATTGCATATGGACAAGGACCCCTTCACATCACATTATTGCCCTATGCTTATCGTGTACATCGGGAAATCACACACACAATTAACCTGTCCATAGGGCGCCATTAACCCGATAGAGGCCAAAATAGTGTCCTTTTGCCCCACCGTACTGATATATGTCAATAAACCTTTTTTTATAAAGGATAAAATTGCGTAGTAGACTATGCTACTCCATACAAAAAAAGTCTACCGCACGGTATACATTTTTAAACATGGGTGTCTATGGGTGACGATCTCCCTGTATGATATCAATACCTCCCCCAAGGCCAGAGTTGCCGAGTGAAGCATAAAAAGCGCCCTGCTCCCGGACTTTGGCCCTGGGTAAGCTCCTGACATCACTGTCATATATGGAAAGTGATGTCAGGAGCTTTCCCACAGCTGGAGTCGCCAGGCAGAGCATCAGGTAGCGATCTGCCCCTTGGGGGGAGCCATTTGGATGATGTGTCCCACCGTATGCGTTTAAAGTAGGATATGTTGCAGCCTTCTGTCGGAGATATGCGTTGGGAGTCCTCCTGACGTATGCCACCGACAGATGGCAATACCGAGATGTGAAGGGAGCCTAAGACTTCTATAAGTTGCCAGTCACATGGTTGCTTTTACTACACCATGCTGGCTATCAGTCTATTAGTCATGTCCTTACTTTTAGATCTGGCAGGCTGCCCAGTATCTTGTTAGTACACCACACAAAGTACTGATACAACTGTCTCAAGGCCGGCATGCATCCTGAGGAAATAGTGAACTATAATAAAATGTATTAGGTGACACTTTGGCCAAAACACGCAACCTCACGTCGCACGTCAAGACCTCTCATTGTGTGTCCCAACACTAACATTAAAATAAATGTTTAAAGTTAGTCTTTGGCCGACTCTACTTCTTTTTTGATCCTCTTTCCTTCCCTTGGACCTTGTTACCAAATCAAACTTAACCCCACAGGCACCTGAAGTCAATTTTACTTGACAAAGCAATAAAATCTCTCAGACCTTAGGTAGTGAGTTATTAGAACTGTTCATACCATTAGTCATAAGATAAGTGTCTAGTCCTTCTCAAAATTGGGTTATTGATTATACCATTACTCTGCCTTGCAGAAGAGCATTCCACAGCTTAAAGAGGCCCTGTCTGTAAAGGATTTGCCAGACACAGCTTCTGTGTCGACGCCCGTGGGCAATCCGTCTGCCCCTGCTCCTATGTCTGTGAGACTGACTCCATCTTCCACCACTCAGGATGGAAGGCTTAGGAGTGGGAGAGCCTATCACAGCCTGGCCAGACGGAGCTAGCTCCCGCCCACTGTCTATTTATACCTGCCTTTCCTGTTCCTCCTTTGCCTGAGATTCTGCTCTGCTTGTTTCCTGGCCTTGCTGCTGCTGCTTGTAATACGCATCCTCTGCTTGTTATTGACCTTGGCTTTCTGACCACTCTCCTGATCAGCGTTTTGTACCTCGTTCACTCCTGGTTTGACTCGACTCGTTCACTACTCTTGTTGCTCACGGTGTCTCCGTGGGCAGCTGCCTCGTTTCCCTAGCTTCTGTGTACCCTTGTCTGTTTGTCTGTCTTGCACTTACTGAGCGTAGGGATCGTCACCCAGTTGTACCCCGTCGCCTAGGACGGTTCGTTGCAAGTAGGCAGGGACTGAGTGGCGGGTAGATTAGGGCTCACCTGTCTGTCTCCCTACCCCGTCATTACATAATCTCAGGCCCATATACCTAGTCTACCCTGGTCCCTGACACATCTATGGACCCCCTTGAGACCCTGGCTCAGCAGATGCAGGGCCTCTCCCTACAGATCCAGGCCCTGGCTCAGAGGGACACCCTGCATGATGCTACCCTGGTAGTGCCCCCCACCTCACCTCTTGAACCCCACCTCAAGTTGCCTGACCGGTTCTCAGGGGACCGGAATACTTTTTTCTCCTTTCGGGAGAGTTGTAGGCTCTATTTCCTCTTAAAGCCCCACTCCTCAGGTTCTGAGAGCCAGCGGGTGGGTATAATTATGTCCCGGCTGCAGGACGGGCCCCAAGAATGGGCCTTCTCCTTAGCTCCTGATGCCCCTGAACTTTCCTCCGTTGATCTTTTCTTTTCTGCTCTCGGGCTCATTTATGACGAGACTGACAAGACTGCCTTTGCCGAGAGTCAGCTGGTGACCTTACGTCAGGGTAAGAGACCTGTGGAGGAATATTGTTCTGACTTTAGGAAGTGGTGTGTAGCTTCTCGGTGGAATGACCCTGCCTTGAGGTGCCAGTTTAGATTGGGTCTGTCGAACGCCCTGAAAGACCTGCTAGTTAGCTATCCCTCTTCTGACTCCCTAGATCAGATTATGGCTTTAGCGGTACGACTTGACCGACGTCTCAGGGAACGACGACTTGAATGTTCTTGTGCCTTCTCCTCTGACTCCCCCATGATGCCTCCCGAGGTTCCGTTGCTTTGTTCTTCCACGGAAGACTCGGATGTACCTATGCAACTCTGGGGCCTCCGTGTCCACCCAACAACGTAGAGAGTTCCGCAGGAAGAATGGTCTCTGCTTCTACTGTGGGGATGACAAGCATCAAGTGAACAACTGTCCTAGGCGTAAGAATAAGCAGCCGGAAAACTTTCGCGCCTAAGTGATCATCGGGGAGGTCACTTGGGCGCACAGGTATTTCCCGTAAAGATGAAACCTAATAAAATCTTGCTTCCCTTTCAGGTCTCTTTTGGTGGTAGGTCTGCTATGTCTCTAGCTATGCCATTGATTGATTTGCCTAAACCTGTCCCGGTAGTGGGTATCGACTCCACTCCTCTTGCTAATGGTTATTTTACACAGCATACCCCTGTTTTTGAACTCCTTGTTGGCTCCATGCATTTGGAGCAGTGCTCTGTACTGGTGATGCAGGGATTATCGTCCGATTTTGGTTTTAGGCCTTCCCTGGTTGCAGTTGCATAATCCCACGTTTAACTGGAATACTGGGGATCTTACCAAATGGGGTAATGAATGCATGACGTCATGTTTTTCTGTTAACTCTATTTCTCTCCCTGAGGAGGTGAACACTCTACCTGAGTTTGTTCAGGACTTCGCTGATGTTTTCTCTAAAGAGGCCTCCGAAGTGTTACCTCCTCATAGAGAATACGATTGCGCAATTGATTTGGTACCAGGAGCTAAGCTCCCTAAGGGTAGGATATTTAATCTCTCTTGTCCCAAACGTGAAGCCATGAGAGAGTATATCCAGGAATGCCTGGCCAAGGGTTACATTCGCCCCTCTACTTCTCCGGTAGGTGCTGGCTTCTTCTTCGTAGGGAAGAAGGATGGTGGTCTTAGGCCGTGCATCGACTACCGGAACTTGAATAAGGTCACTGTAAGGAACCAGTACCCCCTTCCTTTGATTCCTGATCTCTTCAATCAGGTTCAGGGGGCCCAATGGTTCTCTAAGTGTGATCTACGGGGGGCTTATAACCTTATCCGCATCAAAGAGGGGGATGAGTGGAAGACTGCGTTTAACACGCCCGAAGGTCATTTCGAATACCTCGTCATGCCCTTTGGGTTGTGTAATGCTCCCGCGGTCTTCCAGAATTTCATAAATTAGATTTTAAGAGACTACCTGGGGGTATTTCTTGTAGTGTACCTTGATGACATACTTGTGTTTTCCAAGGACTGGTCCTCCCACATTAAGCATGTCCGGAAGGTGCTCCAGGCCCTTCGGGAAAACAAACTGTTTGCTACGACCGAAAAATGTGTGTTTGGGGTGCAAGAGATACAATTTTTGGGTCAAATCCTCACTCCTCATGAATTCCGCATGGACCCCGCCAAGGTCCAGGCTGTGGCGGAATGGGTCCAACCTGCCTCCCTGAAGGCGTTACAGTGCTTCCTGGGATTCTCTAATTATTACAGGAGATTTATTGCTAACTTCTCGGTCATCGCTAAGCCTCTTACGGATCTCACTCGCAAAGGTGCTGATCTCCTCCACTGGCCTCCTGAGGCTGTCCAGGCTTTTGAGGTCCTTAAGAAGTGCTTTATCTCGGCCCCAGTGCTGGTTCAGCCCAACCAAATGGAGCCATTCATCGTGGAGGTTGACGCCTCCGAGGTGGGAGTGGGTGCTGTCTTGTACCAGGTCCCTCCCCCATCTCCCTCCCTGTGCCTACTTCTCCAGGAAGTTTTCGGCCACTGAGAGTAACTATGATATTGGCAACCGCAAACTCTTAGCCATTAAATGGGCATTTGAAGAGTGGCGCCACTTCCTGGAGGGGGCTAGGCACAGGTAACGGTCCTTACCGACCACAAGAATCTGGTTTTCTTAGAATCTGCCCGGAGGCTAAACCCGAGACAAGCTCGATGGGCATTATTTTTTACCAGATTCAACTTTTTGGTCACCTATAGGGCTGGGTCTAAAAATATTAAGGCTGACGCACTGTTGCGTAGCTTCATGGCCAGCCCTCCTTCGGAGGAAGATCCTGCTTGTATTTTGCCTCCAGGTATAATCATTTCCTCTATTGATTTCTGATTTAGTCTCCGAAATTGCGGCTGATCAAGGTTCAGCTCCCGGGAACCTTCCTGAGAACAAGCTGTTTGTTCCCCTGCAATTCCGGCTAAGGGTACTTAGGGAAAATCATGACACTGCACTATCTGGCCATCCAGGCATCCTGGGTACCAAGCACCTCATTGCCAAAAACTACTGGTGGCCTGGCTTTCTTAAAGATGTTAAGGCCTACGTCGCCGCTTGTGAGGTTTGTGCTAGGTCCAAGACTCCCAGGTCCCGACCAGCGGGCTTACTATGTTCTTTGCCCATTCCCCAGAGACCTTGGACCCATATCTCCATGGATTTTATCACCGATTTGCCTCCATCTCAAGGCAAGTCGGTGGTGTGGGTTGTAGTAGACCGCTTCAGTAAGATGTGCAACTTTGTGCCCCTCAAGAAACTACCCAATGCTAAGATGTTGGCTACCTTGTTTGTCAAACACATCCTGCGTCTCCATGGGGTTCCTGCCAATATTGTTTCTGACAGAGGGGTACAATTTGTTTCATTGTTTTGGAGAGCCTTCTGTAAAAAGTTGGAGATTGATCTGTCCTTCTCCTCGGCTTTCCATCCTGAAACTAATGGCCAAACGGAGAGGACTAATCAGTCTCTAGAACAATATTTAAGGTGTTTTATCTCTGACTGTCAACATGATTGGGTCTCATTCATTCCCCTCGCCGAATTTTCCCTTAATAACCGGGTCAGTAACTCGTCAGGGGTCTCCCCCTTTTTCTGTAATTTTGGGTTTAATCCACGGTTCTCCTCCATTCACCTGGTAGTTCCAACAATCCCGAGGTAGATGTCGTTCATCAGGAACTGTGCACAGTCTGGGCCCAAGTTCAGAAGAACCTAGAGGCGTCCCAGAGCATACAAAAGACTCAGGCAGATAGAAGACGTTCTGCTAACCCCTTGTTTGTGGTCGGGGATCTGGTGTGGCTATCTTCTAAGAATTTGCGCCTTAAAGTCCTGTCCAAGAAGTTTGCTCCCCGGTTTATAGGGCCGTACAAGGTCATTGAAGTCCTTAACCCTGTCTCCTTCCGACTGGAGTTGCCCCCGTCGTTTTGAGTGCACAACGTCTTTCATGCCTCCCTCCTTAAACGCTGCTCCCCGTCCTTGGGTCACTCGAGGAAACCTCCGGTCCCTGTTCTCACCCCTGAGGGGGTAGAATTCGAGGTGGCCAAGATTGTGGATAGCAGGATGGTCCAAGGCTCCCTCCAGTACCTGGTCCATTGGAGAGGATACGGGCCTGAGGAGAGGACTTGGGTACCCGCCCGGGATGTTCACGCTGGGGTATTGCTCAGGAGGTTGCACCTTCATTTCCCCAATAAACCAGGTCCACCTAGAAAGGGTCCGGTGGCCCCTCATAAAAGGGGGGGTACTGTAAAGGATTTGCCAGACACAGCTTCTGTGTCGACGCCCGTGGGCAATCAGTCTGCACCTGCTCCTATGTCTGTGAGACTGACTCCATCTTCCACCACTCAGGATGGCAGGCTTAGGAGTGGGAGAGCCTATCACAGCCTGGCCAGACAGAGCTAGCTCCCGCCCACTGTCTATTTATACCTGCCTTTACTGTTCGCTTGTTTCCTGGTTTTGCTGCTACTGCTTGTAATACGCATCCTCTGCTTGTTATTGACCTTGGTTTTCTGACCACTCTCCTGCTCAGAGGTTTTGTACCTCATTCACTCCTGGTTTGACTCGACTCGTTCACTACTCTTGTTGCTCACGGTGTCTCCGTGGGCAGCTGCCCCGTTTCCCTAGCTTCTGTGTACCCTTGTCTGTTTGTCTGTCTTGCACTTACTGAGCGTAGGGACCATCGCCCAGTTGTACCCCGTCGCCTAGGACGGGTCGTTGCAAGTAGGCAGGGACTGAGTGGCGGGTAGATTAGGGCTCACCTGTCTGTCTCCCTACCCCGTCATTACACTGTCATTAGTTTATAACTGCCCTATCTACTACCTAATCAAATAGAAGCTTTAATATAGATAACAACAGTTTATTGTTTTTTTTTTTAAACTTTTAAAAGTTCTGATCATTTTTCGTTTTATGCTAATTTGTTCTAAATGTCCAACTGGGCATTTTTTTACTTTTTACCAAGTGGGCGTTATAAGGAAAAGTGTATGACGCTGACCAATCAGCGTCAAACACTTCTCTTCATTCATGCCCAGCTTGTTTCACAGCACAGCGTGATCTCGCGAGATCATGCTGTGACTTCCTCCCACAGGTCCTTCACCGGAGCCATGGAAGAATGAACAGACATCGCCTCCAGCTTCTGCAGATTCGGATAAACGTCCTGGTACAGCTAGAGGCAATGTCTGTTGACTCTCCGGGGAATAACCTGCAGGAGGAAGTCCCGTCACAGCGTGATCTCGCGAGATCACGCTGTGCTGTGAAACACGCTGGGCATGAATGAAAGAGAAGTGTATAATGCTGATTGGTCAGCGTCATACACTTTTCTTTACAGCGCCCACTTGGTGAAAAGTTAAAAAAAATGCCCAGTTGAGCATTTAGAACAAACTTGCATAAAACTAAAAATTATCATAACTTGGTAAAAAATAAACGTTTTAAAAAAAAACAAAAAAAAACTGTTATCTACATTAAAGCGCCCATTAGATTAGGTAGGAGATAGGGCAGTTAAAAACTGGAGATAGAGCCTCTTTAAACAATCTTGCTACAAAGAAACCCTTCCTATATTAATGATAAAACTGTCATTCCTCCAAATATAGCCGATTTTCCAATGTCCTCTATATAGAAATAAAAAAGTGTATCCTTTTCTTCGTTGCCAATTTTCAACCATTGCCAACGCTCTTCTATCTTTTTGGTGATAAAAAAATGCACGTGTAATGCGTAACATTTAAGGTGTGACGTCATACATCATGTATAAAGGGGCAATGCTATAGATAAATGACATGTTTTAAAGTCCCTGCTTTTGCAGCTGCTGCTTGCCATTGATTGCTGTTGCTTAAAAGGGTTTTAAAATCTCTGCATTTTGGCTCAAAATGGAAAAATAACACTGTGCATTATAATTATATTACCTTAATTTTCATATTAAAGGAAAATACTTCCTTTCCTGTATTTTCTGTATAGACAGTACAGCACAGTGGACGTGCTTTATGGCAGCTAGAATGTACGGGAGTCAATTATCCAAAAATGCTATAGATTATTACATTCTCCAGGAAATATGCAAGTTATTACTCCTCCAGGAGTAGAAAAACAATCTCTTTAGTGTCACCTGTTACATCTAGTGTAGCTTCCCTGTAAGTCAATGTCTGACCCACAGTAGAGCCTTGAAACATGAATTGGGATTTTAGCCAAGCCAGAATCTTGGACTTTGACTTACAGGGAAGCTGCCTCCAATAGGTGGCACTAGAGAGATTGTTGACCATCTCCCAGAGGAGAACTAAATTGCATATTTTCTTTACCATGGGGCATTGCCTGTAAGACTCCATACCCGCTGTGAGTCTTTATTAAGATCCATCATCTCCCGAGTCTCCAGAAAGTAATGGAGTATAGCCCTCTTCTCCAGAGATCAAGAAGTGGTTGGGAAACTGTATACAGGGACTTATATGTGTAGATCTCCACTGCCTTATCTAGGCCTCCAGCAGTACAAAAGAGCTGTCATTAACCCATTCTCTGCAGGAAAATAGAGCTGTCATTAACCCATCCTTATAATAATGAGATGACTCTGTTCATGCTGTCCAAGTTTATACAGCAAAGCTGACAAGTGAGCTAGGGAAAAACAGGAAGTGCCAGCCTACTGTGACTGCTCTGATGACCAGTGTGAAATCTGGAAATGTTAAGATTTCTTTCATGTGAATAGTAGCAATAAAACAAAACATTTATTATAAAATCCTGATTTAAATAATATTTTTTATTAATTATATGTTCCCTTTAAGAGAGCACTTTTGATTAAATAAAAAAAAGTTATAATATGAAATTGTTGCCTAAGCCATTGACTATTCTTTTCTTCTTAGTCAATCTTGAGTGAAGCAAAATTAATATTAGCATGTACTAAGAAAGAAGACAGTATTTGTCCACTAGACTGAAATTATTTCTACAGAACAATTTTCTGATCTTCTTGAAGACCAGGTACAATTCACACAAGTGTCACAATAGTCTTTATAAATGTGGTCTTATGGCTTCAATTAAATTTTCACATCGGTTGACCTCCTACTAGAATTTGATAAATGCTCCTTCTCATGTGCTTTACATATATTATGTGACATGATGCTAATATCTGGAACTATAGCTGCTCTTTTCATTTCATCTTATTGAAGATTTCATTAGCATCACCCAGCTCTACACTCTCTGAACAATGTTTGCTCATTCACTCAACAGTAATTTGCTTTTTCCATCCTCACCTTTTTACATGAAGACATTAATGTGTTAATGCTACCCTCTGCTGACCGATGGAACACTTGTCTGAGCTCTCGCTATACATTAGAAACATGGAATGACATAGGGAGATTTTCCTTTAACATTGAAGACATATTTATATTGTAACTGCATCATAGTCCTATTCTTCCATATTCAAGAATTCATACAGTTATTTTTCCTTCAGCATTTATAAGATTTGTACCAAGGAAATGACTTAGAGTTTTCATTATTCTTACAGATTTCTTCCCAGTATTATAAAGTGTAGATCTTTGAGAATGCTACGTTCTTCTCCTGATCTGTTTAAAGGGTTTGATGAGAGTAAAAAAAAAGGTCTTTATTTTTCCAGAATCAGCGCCACCCTTGTGCAAAGGCTGTGTTTGGTATTGCATTCACTTGATTGGTGCTGAGCACCAATACTAGACACTGCACATGCACAACAGTGGTCTTTTTTTAAAACTTTTTTACTCTCAGATAACCCCTTTTAAGCCCGCTATGATCCATGAGACATCTAATTTTCTGTTAGATACTTTTTTTTTTGTAAATGTCCACTTAGTATATGAGAGTATTACCAGGAGGCAACAGTGAATTACAGCCGCCACCCCACAGCATTGACCGAGATCGGAGAAAACTCTGATCCCAGCCACTTAACCCCTGCGATGACAATTAATAGCAATTGTAGCATCACAAGGGAAGGGGCTCCCTTTGACCCCTGATTGTCAGCCCCGGTGATAGCGATCGCTGTAGCTGATGGTTTTAAGGGATAGCCCTGGGCCAACAGGGGATACCTGCACAAATACATAGGTATAAGAAAGGTATAAGGTCTAATAAAGACCCTTGTAGTGGACAAAAATGGAAAAATACACTGCATCCTGAAGGCCGAAATAAACCATGTCCTTAAGGAGTTAAGTGGCTTCAAAGTGAAGAATAAAATTGCATTAGGGGTTTTGGCATTGATGCATGCACGGACTCTGGATGGGTTGGTATTGTGGGCACATAGAGTCTCTGTAGGCCACTATATGGTGCCTCTTTGAGGTATGTTTTTTTTTATATACATGTTTTAGAATACCTTGATAATTGCCAATGTGTAGGAACTCTGTGTATCTCCATATAAAAATGGTGTATACTGAAAATACAGTGTGGGCCTTCAGCAGTCTATTGTCACCATATTACGGGTCCATACATCACATATCTGTAATGTGGCAATGTATATAGTCCCTAAAGCTGGCCATTCACTTAGGATCAGTCGGAGTATGGCCGAGGGCAGTTGTCCGTGGGATCGTTCGCACGAAGGATCCCACCAGCAACATAACAAGTAAACTTGTCTATCAGAAAGTCAATTTTAAAAAAAGACTACTTGGGGCCATCACAAAGTTGCACATGATTGGCCATATTTGGCCGATCATGCATACACACATAGATTTGATTGACCAAGGCAGAATTTTCTAAATCTGTCCGATCACATTTTCGTCTGCCATTGCCCATCGCGGATGATCGTTTGCGTTAATTTTGCAAACGATGTCTGCTTAGCTTAAAATGTCCAAAATTGGCCATTTCAGCAAACGTTCATCTCATATATGGCCAGCTTCAGGGACGCTTGTGATTTTATCCAATGCTCTAGATTGCATATGGGACCCTATAAGAAACAGTATGTATGTAAAGAGAGAAACAGACAGACTTGTCATGTTATATCACAATATATTTGTCTTTGTTATTTATATTTGCAATAAGTTACCTTCCAAATGTGTCATTAAATGCCTTTATCTTTCCTGTAGAGATTGTAGGTTTTTCAGGAGACCTCATTATTGTCAGACATTGCTCAGGACAGTCAGCGATGATACAAATGTGACTTTAGGACATTCTCGATGAAAAATGAACTCCTCCTCCTTTTAAAGTTATAATTTTGCAGAGAGATGAACGACCTCCAGTCCAGAAAGAGACACATAAGAGAGGTGATAAATATTGGAAACCAAATTTTTACACCTTTTCCCCCTACTGTTATTTCTGCCTTTGTATTATTTATTATTTGTGCTTCTAATCTATCATTCACATCCATTAGCATTCATCAGACGTATCTGGTTTTTCTCATATCCATGATATTTGCATTTCATAAACTAATTGTAAAAGAATAAAGAATGAAGAGGTAATAAAATTCACAGTCAGAAAAAAAATGTTAATATACAAACAGATATAAATTAAAATCTAGGTAGTTGTGCAATACGAGGTTTTCTTGGCTTACGCGGTTTTCTGCAGCCACCTTTGGGGCAGAATCGGCACAGACATTATCTTTATTTAAAGTATTGCTGCTCCTGATTCTTTCACACTTTAATTTTTAAGTGACTCTTATAGTCATTTCTATATCATATAAACATGCAAATATATACACCGTGACACTACACCAAGACACATACAATACATATAAAACAGATGATACACAAATTTAAGGTTCAATTTCTGATATTCTCTATATCTTACTACTTTCCGACATGGGGGAAGGGGTAAATATTTACAGTGCCGTACAGTACACATCTGGAAAATGTTAGCATCTGTAGGGTATATGGGTAGTTGGGGCATATAATGGAAACTTGGCTTAAGACCGGACCTTTTTCTCGGGCAAATTATCGGGCAAACGAGTGTTCATGTAAACGCTTCTTCCCGATCAGGGAAATGATCAGCCAATGAGCGAGCAAATACTTGTTCATCGGCTGATCGTATCGTTTATGCAACATTAAATATTATCGTTGTTGGCTGCACATCTCGCTGTATAAACAGTGCTGCCGACATGATGGAAATGTATGGGGACAAGCGATTGTAGTAACGATCGCTCGTCCCCATACATAACCAATCATTGCTCCTTGTCAAAGGAGCAAGCAAGAGCAAATCAACAACTGTCTCGGCGCTTGTTTTCACAGCCCATATCGACCGATGTAATAGGACCTTTAGAAGAGGTATATGTTTTAGAAACAAGAAATGCTGCTAAAGATGCACGTTACAGTTACAGTATGTGTATCAGAGCTGTGACTTCTAAGGATCTCAACACCTGTGTGTCCATCACATGACCATGGACAGAATTATATCCACTGAAAGTAAACAATTAATACAGAAAATATATTGAAAAATTGTTTCACTTTTAATAATATAAAAAAATAACATACATATACATATGTATATCCTGAGCATGTAGTCAGAAAACAAGACATAAATATATTCAATGACAACACATATATTCCAAAATAATATTTGTTGAATAACCTTTATTGGCCCAAAATTTTGGACAAAACAACCCCCTTACAAATATATACAAAATGGTAAAAAACACATAATTAAAAACAGACTCAGGTGGAAAAAAAGCCAGCATGACCCTATTGAGATGGTTGTAATTCAACGATATATTGTAAATCAATAGTATGTCCACCAGGGATCAAATACCTAGAATCAGACCCCGCTTAGGGAAACCACAGATCAAATCGAACTAAAGTGCAATAGTCCATACAATACAATCAGGAGGTGAATATGCTAGCTTCAGACCAGATCCCCGGCATCAGACCACCCGCATCATTGCCGTCGATCGGTGCGAACATGAATGCCCACACTCGACGAAGGTTGCGAAACGCACATCAATGTGTCTCCTCAGGTGTACAAACATCTCCATCAGCCATCATGTCAACCACAGGTGATTAATCTTGGTACTTTTGTGTATTGTAATCACTATTGCACTTTTGTTAGATTAGAACTGTGGTTTCCCTATGAGGGGTCTGATTCTAGGTATTTTAATCCCTGGTGGACATACTATTGATATAAAATATATCGTTGATTTGAAACCATCTCGATAGGGTCATGCTGGCTTTTTTCCACCTGACGCTGTTTTTAATTATGTATATTTTACCATTTTGTATATATTTGTAGGGGGGTTGTTTTGTCCAAAATTTTGGGGTAATGCAGATTATTCAACAAATATTATTTTTGAATATATGTGTTTTGGACATTTAATTGGTTTTGCACTTTACTGGCTACATTTTTCTTCTATGTAAGTTTCTGTTCACTATGATGACTATGACATCACAGAACCAAAGGCTCAACCATATGACATGCCATACAATGATATTTGATTCTGAATAATAAAAGTCCATAACTTTAAATACTAATCTAGTTTTTCTACCCATGCGTTCTTTCTGTAATATATACATATTTATTGAATTCTCAGTACTATTTAGCTATTTATCTGCTTATTCCTCGCCAAGGTCACTGCCAGATAAATTTCTAGAAATAATGAAGTCCACAAAAATTGCTTGTTAACTTCTTGACTGGCCGTCTACAAATGCCTCATCTTACAAAAGTCAAACCATACTTGATAATATTAATCATTAAAATACTAATCATTAATAAAATGTTATCACTTTCACCCCTGCAATGAGACCGTCCTGATAAATCGAGACGAAGATGAATTTCCACCTGTCTAATTATATAAACACAGACGTACTCTTGGTGAGATTTAGTGAGGATTGTGTATCTGATTAACCTGAGTGAAGACAATGAAATTTGCAGTGGAAATGTCTCACGTCAGCCTTTTCTGTGATAAGGCATTAATCCTATCAATGGGAGGATTATGGGTATAACGGCTAATGAAGAGATTTTAATGGCACTGATAGAATGACCTCGGATAGAGCCTTGTCTGGGTTATATATGATCATGCTTGCATAGGGCAATACTATTAATCTTTGCACTATAGCAAAAGGGTTAATGACCATGACTGCTGCTGTATTAACCTCTCAAATGCTCACAAAAAATTGGGCTTTATGATATATACAAATTCTGGACGGATTCTGCTCCGAAATATTTAGCACTAATGGTGACACATTTTTCCATGAGGTATCTAAGTCAATGATAGGGATTGCATCTGGGCATATCAGTTTCAATGGAAGACACTCGTAGGCTGAACATCATTAGGAATAGCCTGTATGTGAGGGTCCTATGCCAGTAAACCCACACAATGGCGGAAACAGCAGGAAAATGAAATGCAGACACAATAAGGTAGATTGAAATCCAATATCAGCCTGCACTTTGCGATGTATGTAAGAGCAGATATCGCTCAGAAGTATAGTGTGGGTTTTTCACGTTATTGTAAAAATAATGTTGGATTTTTATGGTAGCTCCGACATCTTTTTGGATATTTGTCTTTTGTTTCCACCATTATAGTTACACAGCAAACCCTAAGGTCAAAGTAAAATGGCAGCAGTAGTCTCGGTTCTACCTCCTATATGTTCCAACACTATATGGTAAGCACAATATCTAATATAGTATATAGTATAGTATAGTCTAAATTATTTTCTTTATATTTCAGGGATTATTCCCATTACAAAAACTGATGACATATTGCTAGGATATGCCATCAATTTCTGATCAATGGGGGTCCAACTACCGGTGCCCAAACCGATCCTGAGATTGAAGGGACCACAGTGCTGCTATCATCCCTGCAAATACTCTATATTTAACAATTTTTGTATCACTCTTATTTCAAATATGTATGTAAATGTCACATAAGACACACTTTGATAATGGACTCTCTGTAATAAAATGAATTTGTGTTGGCTAAACCAAGACAAGGATTTGACGTCTTCACCAGGGTCGAACTGGGGTTTCCTGGCATTACCAGGTGAAATCAATAACCCAACCTCCACCTATACAGAACGAGTACACATCCACTTTTAATTGCATCATAAACGTTGGTGTTTCCATTGCACACACAGAACATACTGTATCATCAATAAGTTCTAACAGGTTATTTGAGAATCATCCCTTAAGAAATAAACCCTAGTGGCAAGTGATTGGCGTCAAAGTCACCTCCAAATGAGGTTGTCTTCTGCTGGACCTATGGGACCTTATTGTATATGGGTTGCTAAGTTATAATCCTTTGCTTTTATTTGCAATATTTTCTGTATATAAACCATACTTGTTATTCATTCCGAGCCAACATATTCTAATTTTATATATGTAAATACTAGTAAAATTAACAAAGCTCTACATTAGTACCAAATTATTCTGCAGCACAGTACACACTGTAGATTCACCTTCATCCGACCCTGCACCTTTTTACCCTAATGTAAGATTCTCACAGGAGGCCATTCAACCTGCAAGTATATTTATGGACTCTTAGAAAAAAAACCATACGATTATGGGTAAAACATATAATCTCCACACAGATGTTTCTTTGGTACCAATTTGTCCCAATGCTAATCACAATGGCACCCAATCCATCACACCAATTCCTGTAATTACATCAAGAAACAAAATACATATTGTATATGTAATATACAATAGCTAGACTTTCCTTGAACTTTCTTTCCATCAAAAGATTCAGTTTGCTGCTGTAGCCCTGTAACTAATTACTTCGGCCAAGATAGAGTGGCTTGTTGGCACCCCCCTGACACCAGGCAACCACATGTAACCACATGCCCCACCAGGCTTTACCCCCTAGCTACCCCCCTACCTTTATAGTTTTATACTTCAATATGGGGCCTAAAATTGTGTATAGATTTTGGTTGCTATCCATTGTATCCATTGTTTACATCCCATTGCTTTATTTTAAATCATTCAGATTTTGTTGTATTTAACCCCTTCCCGACATTTGCCGTACATGTACGTCATGGAAAGTACTGACTTCCCGCATCTTGCCGTACATGTACGCCAAATGTTTGGGACCGGCTCAGAAGCTGAGCCGGTGCCATCATCACCGGATCTCAGCTGTATCTTACAGCTGACATCCGGCTGTAACGGCGGGGACCGAAATTAGCTTCGATCCCCGCCATTAACCCCTTAAGTGCAGCGCTCAAACGCGATCGCTGCACTTAAGGTGTTTGCAGCTCATCGGAACCCCAGTAATGAAATTGCCGGGGTTCCGGTGGCTGCAATGGCAACCGGAGGCCTAATACTGGCCTCCCGGTCTGCCTTGCACCGAAGCCGGTCAAGATCCGCCCGGCGGCGGAGCCTGATCGGCTTCTGTAGCTGCCGGCAAGATGGCGCCGGGTCAGGAGCTGATCCGGCGTCATCAGCGGTGGAAGTCAGCTGTACTGTACAGCTGACATCCACCTGTAACGGCAGGAACCGGAGCTAGCTCCGATCCCTGCCATTAACCCCTTCGATGCAGCAATCGAAAGCGATTGCTGCATCGAAGCGGTTACTAGCAGATCGCCAGCCCTGACAGGCAATCGGGACTGGCGACTGCTGTTATGGCAACAGGAGACACAATGGTCTCCTGCTCTGCCATTACGGAAGCCGATTTAGGCCCCGCCGGGAGGCGAAGCCTAATCGGCTTGCTGTCAGTGAATGACTGACAGATCTAATACATTGCACTACATAGGTAGTGCAATGTATTAGAAAAAAAAAAATCTGACCGTTGGAACTTCAAGTCCCCTAGTGGGACTTGAGAAAAAGTGTAAAAAAAGTATAAAAAAGTGTAAAAAAAAGTGCAAAAAATAAAAGTTTGAAAACAATAAAAGTTTCAAGTAATCAAATAAAACACAATCCCCCTTTTACTCTTATCAAGTCCTTTATTATTGAAAAATAATAATAAACCATATGTATTTGGTATCGCCACGACCGTAACGACCTGAGGTATCAAAATATTATATTATTTATTGCACGCGGTGAACAGCGTAAAAAAAAACGTAAAAAACGTTACCAGAGTTTCTGTTTTTTGGTCACTTTGCCCTACAAATATTAGAATAAAAAGTGATCAAAAAGTCGCACGTATCCAAAAATGGTACCTATAAAAACTATAGCTCGTCCCGCAAAAAACAAGCCCTCATACACCTCCGTCAACAAAAAAATTAAAAAGTTATGGTTCTCACAACTTGGCGACAGAAAAAATACATTCTTTTTACAAAAGTAATTTTATTGTGCAAAAAGTTGTAAAACATAAAAAAGTGCTATAAATTAGGTATCGCTGGAATCGTACTGACCCGCAGAATAAAGTTAACATGTAATTTATAACGCATGGTGAACGCTGTATAAAAAAAAAAGCGAAAAATGCTGTGCCAGAATTGCGTTTTTTTGTTTACCTGGCATCCCCAAAAATAGGATAAAAGGTGATCAAAAAGTCGCATGTACCCCAAAATGGTACCAATAATAACTACAGCTCGTCCCGCAACAAACCAGCCCTCATATCACTACGTCTATGAAAAATAAAATTAGTTAAGGCTCCAATAAGTCCGGAAATAAAAAAATATGCAGTTGTGCCCGAGGGGAACATTTCTTCTGTTTGAAGAGGCGATTTTTCAAGGACCTAAAATTAGGGAACCAGGAAAGGGAGGGCCCAAACATATCCGCTGGAAGCGACGGTGCCCGTATTATACCAGGACAACACTTTCCCAGCAAAATTCCCCAAACTACAAAGGCGCGGAGTGTGGACCAAAAGGGGGATAAGAAATGACACCATTTATCAGTGCGACACCGGCCTGTGCGGAAAGGATTGCTTCACAGCGTAACACACATCTATGGATCATTTTATTGTTTTTTTTTACCCCGTTATTATACCACCTGACTATGCCCCTTATATACTCCGCCCGGCTTACATATGCCCTACATTATAAACGGAAACACCAGTAAGACTCCAAACAAAACTACTACCAAGCAAAATCCACGCTCCAAAAGCCAAATGGCATATCCTCCCATCTGAACCCTACAGCGTGCCCAAACAGCAGTTTCCTTCCACATATATGGCATCGTCATACCCGGGAGAACCCTTTTAGCAATTTTTGGGGTGTGTGTCTCCAGTGGCATAAGCTGGGCACGACATATTTGCCACTGAATGGCATATCTAGGGAAAAATATAAATTTTTAATTTGCACCATCCACAGCGCATTTATTAATGGAAAAGACCTGTGGGGTGAAAATGCTCTCTACACCCCTTAATAAATGCCTTGAGGGGTGCAGTTTCCATAGTGGGGTCACTTCCCAGGGGTTTATTTTTATTATTTCACATCTGAGCCTCTGCAGTTGTGAACCAATACTTTGTAAATCGCCAAATTAGGCCTCAATTTTACATGGTACCCTTTCACTCCTGAGCCTGGTCGACTGTCCAGGCAAGAGATTAGGGCCACATGTAGGGTGTTTCTAAAACCAGGAAACCCAGCATAATAATTAGAGAGCTGTCTCGTTATGGTGGCACAAGCTGGGCACCACATATTGTCCACATATCTGTGGAAAAAATCCCATTTTCACTCTGCAACATCGAGTTCACACTAATTTCTACAAAACACCTGCAGGGTTAACATGCTCACTACACCCGTAGGTAAATGCATTGAGGGGTGTAGTTTCCAAAATGGGGTCACTTCTGGGGGGTTTCCACTGTTTTGGGCCCACAGGCACCCAGAAACCAATCCAGAAACATCTGCACTCCAAATGGCGGTCCTTCCCTTCTGAGCCCTGCCGTGTGCCCAAACAGCAGTTTATGACCACATATGGGGTATTGCCGTACTCGGTAGAAATTGCTTTACAAATGTTGGGTTCTTTTTTTCCTTTATTTGTTGCGAAAATGAAAAAATTTGCGCTAAAGCTACGTCTTATTGAAGAAAAAGGATTGTTTTTATTTTCACTGCCCAATTCTAATAAATTCTATGAAACATCTGTGGGGTCAAAATGCTCACTACACCCCTAGATGAATTCCTCAAGAGGTGTAGTTTCCTAAATGGTGTCACTTTTTGGGCGTTTTCATTGTTTTTTCCCCTCAGGGGCTTTGCAAATGTGACATGGCCGCCGCAAACCATTCCTGCTCAATGTGATCTCCAAAAGCCAAATAGCGCTCTTTCCCTTCTAAGCCAAGCCGTGTCTCCAAACAGCCGTTTATTACCACATGTGGGGCATTGTTTTACTCGGGAGAAATAGCTTTACAAATTTTGTGGTGCTTTTTCTCCTTCAGTCCTTGTGGAAATGAGTAAAAATAAGCTAAACCTACATTTTCTTTGAAAAAATTTAGATTGTCATTTTCAGGGCCTATTTCCAATAATTTATGCAAAAAACCTGTTGGGTCAAAACGCTCACTATACCCCTAGATAATTTCCTCAATGGGCGTAGTTTCCAAAATGGGGTCACCTGTGGGGGGTTTCCACTGTTTTGTCCCCTCAGGGGCTTTGTAAATGTGACATGGCCTCCACAAACCATTCCTGCTAAACTTGAGCTCCAAAAGCCAAATAGCGCTCTTTCCCTTCTTAGCCTCGCCGTGTCTCCAAACAACCGGTTATTACCACATGTGGGGTATTGTTTTACTCGGGAGAAATTGCTTTACAAATTTTACGGTGCTTTTTCTCCTTTAGTCTTTGTGAAAATGAGAAAAAAAAATCGCTAAACCTACATTTTCTTTGAAGAAATGTTGATTTTAATTTTCACGGCCTACTTCTAATAATTTCTGTAAAAAAGCTGTGCGGTCAAAATGCTCACTGTACCCCTAGATAATTTCCTTGAGGTGTGTAGTTTCCCAGATGGGGTCACTTTTGGGGGATTTTGACTGTTTTGGCACCGCAAGAGCCCTTCAAACCTGACATGGTGCCTAAAATTTATTCTAACAAAGATAAGGCCCGAAAATCCACCAGGTGCTCCTTTGCTTCTGAGGCTGGTGCTTCAGTCCAGTAGCACGCTACGGCCACATGTGGGATATTTCCTAAAACTGCAGAAACTGGGCAACAAATATTGAGTTGCATTTCTCTGGTAAAACCTTCTGTGTTATAAAAAAAATTGTACTAAAAATTTATTTCTGCAAAAAAATATGAAATTTGTAAAATTCACCTCTACATTGCTTTAATTCCTGTGACATGTGTAAAGGGTTAAGACATTTTCTAAATGCTGTTTTGAATACTTTGAGGGGTTAAGTTTTTAAAATGGGGTGACTTTTTGGGGGTTTCTAATATATAAGGCCCTCAAAGCCACTTCACAACTGAACTGTCCCCTGTAAAAATGGCCTTTTGAAATTTTCTTGAAAATGTGAGAAATTGCTGCTAAAGTTCTAAGCCTTGTGAGGTCATAGAAAAATAAAAGGATGTTCAAAAAACGATGCCAATCTAAAGTAGACATATGGGTGATGTTAATTAGCAACAATTTTGGGTGGTATAACTGCCTGTCTTACAAGCAGATACATTTAAATTGAGAAAAATGCAAATTTTTGCAATTTTTCGCTAAATTTTGGTGTTTTTCACAATTAAATACTGAACATATCGAGCAAATTTTGCCAGTAACATAAAGTCCAATGTGTCACGAGAAAACAATCTCGGAATCGCTTGGATAGGTGAAAGCATTACGGAGTTATTACCACATAAAGTGACACATGTCAGATTTGAAAAAGGAGGCTCGGTCAGGAAGGTCAAAAGTGGCTAAAGAGGGAAGGGGTTAATCATATTAACATTTAACTCCTCACAGGCTGAGAGTCCCAACAATTTGTAATCCTCCTTTCAGGTAAAATTGGTCTTCAGTTGGTATGCATCTGGTGTCTTATTTCTTTCTCTATTGTAGCAGTGGATTTTTGCAACAAAAAAAAAAAATCTAACTAGAAGACTATGGAATGAAAGGCATATTGTCTATTTTATGAGATTTTAATTTAATATTCCATGTAATGTAAATGTAATTATACAGTGTATTCTTATTTGTACACACAATGCAGAGGATGGAACAGGAAAACATTGTCAACTAAATATTTAATATCAAAGCAAATGACTGAAAATTGGGTTTTTGTAATCACGACATAATAAATTTCATGTATTACTTATGCTAGCTTCTGAATCTTTACATCTAAAAATAATATTGATACCATTTGCATAGGTAAAAAAATGGATAATTACAATATTATACTGTTGTCTTACATATAATTATACCTTGTTGTGGGGCTTATCACTTAGTTATAATAATCATTCTGATGTTGTGTAACACAATGGCAATCAAATCACATACATTGTTAGGTATATTAAAAATTGCCCGGCCATTTTGAATTTTGAAGAGTTATGGGTAGTGGAACATAAGGATGCCTTGGGAGTGAATGTCAATCTCCAAGCAATAAGAAGGGGATGAAGCAACATTGGATTGTAGACATTTGACCTGAATAGCGGTCAAACTTCATCGGCAAAATAAGCAGAACTTTTTATTGTTTTATTGTAATGTTTGTGAGTTGGATTTTGCCACCAAACAATTTCCTGACTTTTCATAGGCGAGTCCAAATTGTAGAATCTCCAAAGTGGCATAGGCCAAAAATAAATAAATTAACATAATGTTTTTTAAAAAACTTTTTTAACAGTTATTAATATTACAAAATAATACTATAATACTAAAAAATACAAGAAAAATACTATCAGAAAATAATAACACCAAATAATATCATACTGAATAATAGTAAAATAGTACTAACAGGAAATACTAAATAATGCTAAAATATTACTAACTAGAAAAAATACTGAATTATATAATAATGAATAATTGTAAAATAATACTAACAGGAACCGAATAAAAAAATAAAATAAATTAAAATGCTTCCAACAGGATATAAGAATACTACATAAAATAATACTCTATACTACTAAATGAATGCTACTGGGAAATCATAATTCTAAATAATACTAAAATAATAGGAAATAATTGTAAAATAATACTAACAGGAAATAATAATAGTAAATAATATAATGCAAAATAATACTGACATGAAAAATTCATAGTAATTAATATAATGTTAAATAATATTAAAATATTTACAGAAAAAAAATAATAATACTAATATAATAATAGAAAATAATACGAAATAAAATATAATAATATTTGTAATAATAAGATTTAATTTAATACAAAATAAAACTGAATAATTTTAACATAACTATACTATTAATTAATATAATACTAAAAGATGAAAATACAAATAATACACTTCCATTCTTTGTTGTCCCCCTACATTATACCACTTATCTTCTGCCTGGTTTATCTATATATTAAATGTGGACCTGGTTGTAATACTATAGAATTCTATTTTTAAGAATATGTCCCTTCATTTGTAGCCATCTAGTGATATCAATGCAGTAGATTGAAAAAGTAAAAGAAAGTAGATAAAAAAGCAAGAACTAAACAAATACATTTGGGCCCTGACTAGAACCTCTGGAGTAAATGTCCATTAAATAGACAACCTCAATACAATATTTCCTAATGCACATTTCAGAATACATTGCTTTAAACCTACAATATCCCTCTGAGACTCTATGTCTGTATATAGAGGTGTTCACTGATTAAATATGAAATGCACCTTTAATTAAAATTATATTGTTGTTAATAATAATACTTATAATAATAAGAATCTCCAGTACCGCCAACCATGAGCAATAAGCAGTATAATTACACCACAGGAGGGAACACTCAAAAATAGGCAGTATTACCGGACTGTCTTTTATTATCTAATTTTTCCATAATATTATATTACAGCTCTTAATTTCAGGGGATAATAGGATATAAATTAAACATATATTCATTTTTTATTTATATATATATTTTATATGATTTGTAGCTTTTATTTGTTTGCCGTATTGATATCTAATTAACGTACGCATGTAGTTCAAGTGCATAGCTTAGTAAAGGTGCCACAATGGAGTAACAACAGAGATCAAAGATTATGAATGCCCCTGGGCAAGACAATATATGAGGGAACATTCACGCTTGTATATATATTTACTAAGGACATGAACAAAGCTCTGCATTAGTCACGCCTATGTCCAAATAACGAAATTATATGGTGCCTAAATAATAATGCCATACAACACTGCGAATCATCCTGATAGGAGCGTCATTTGAACCATTAGACAATTGAGGGCATGGTAGAAAGCAATGAGGAATGCAGGAAAACCATATTGGACCAACTTAATGTAAACTACTTGACAAAGTGCCAGCCAGAGTGAAGATTAGGGATTGAAGGCCAGTGTAATATGCCTTTAGAAGGGCTATCTGGGTTCTGAATTTTTTTTCTGTAATGGCTGCAAATTAGATAAATTAACAAAAGAAACAGTACTTACCGATCCTTTCCCCCCTTACCGATCCAGCGGCGGCCCTCCTGGTGATTGTTTATATGCACGTAGCATGTGACCGCTCCCGTAGATATGCCATAAATGTCTGAGATGGGAATAAGACTTTAAGTAATGATTTGTTATAGAGTTACATCTCATTACATCTACGGGACTAATGTGTACTAGATTTAATCATAGGAAAGAAGTGATAGAAAGATTTGTTACATATTTCTAATTTTGGTTTCTTCTTTTTTGCATATGTGATGTCCATAACCATGCTTGTTTTTGTCAACCTTTTTAATCTATAGCATACTCATAGGCCCAGTCTGTGGGGCTAGAAACATAGACGAGTCTCCAGGATGGAGTATCAGAAGGCAATTCATTCATAAAACACAGATTTTAACTGTAACATTTTAATTCTTTCTTGCCAGGAGTAAAAGCTCCAATGAGTTAAGGATAGAAAGGCCATACATCCCCTTAGCATGAATAAGACATTCCATATATGCCACTAATCTGTTCTCCTTTATATTTTAAAGGAGTTGTCCACGTTGAATGATCCCTACTTGTTTAAAGGGTGCTTGACTATAAGCAGATCGCAAAGTTTCCCCCTGCTGGGACCGCCAGCGATCAGCTTTTATCGATAGGGATACCTCACAGTGTTTAAGTGCTCTGCAGCGCCACCACATGAGAAATTAATAACAGTGCCCATTCATATCAGTGGGTTGTCTGTGTAATTCAGGACAGGTCCTACAGAGCGAGAGACCCTATTCTTTATAACCGCCCACCAGTCTGGCCAAGAAATGAGGATTTACAGGGGAACCCCCTCTTTTTTGCTGAAAGTGTAACTATACTTTCATAAAACTTTTGACATGTCATAGGGACATGTCAAAAGTATTGATCGGTGGGAGTCTGAGCACTGAGACCCCACCGATCGCTAAAACGAAGCGGCAATGGCACTCAAGTGAGCGCTGTATTTTCCTCGGAAAGCCGAGCAAGCGGTGTAAAGGGAAGAGCCAATCAGAAACAAAGCAGCACTGCGCTCACCTGAGTGCTTCTGCAGCTCCGTTTTACCGATCGTTGGGGTGTCCGTGCTCAGACCGCCACCGATCATAACTTCTGACATGTCACTATGAAATGTCAAAAGAATTATGAAAGTGTAGTTACACTTTAATGTGTCTTACCATAGTATCAGTGATTGGGGGATCATGGATGGATGGATGGAATAACTGCTTTTCAATTGGCTGCAATTGTCCTCAGATTCTAGCAAACTAAACCCTAAAGGGGGTTTTACACTGGGCAGTTATCGGGCAAACGATCTTTCATAGGATGCTCATTGCCGATAATTGCCCTGTGTAAAAAGGGCAGCGATAAGCAGCTGAATGAGCAAACACTCGTTCGTCTGCTGATCGTATCGTTCTAAAAAAGTGAAATATTATCGTTGTCGGCAGCACATCTCCTGTGTAAAAAGGGAAACGCGCTACCGACATGTTAATGGCCCTGCAAATGCCACATGGTCTGCCCCTATGGTATGTATGCCCTTGATCTTATGTATCTTGACTATTGATTTCTCCAGACAATATTGTTATATTACAGTATTTAATAGTGGTATTATAAGAAACAAGATGATCTATCCAATTGTGTTTTTCAAAAACATCAAAAAGTTCATTACAAAAGTTCCTTCTACGCGCAGCCATGCAGAGACATTGTTATTTTTTGTGATTGGGGCTCTTTAAGAACCAAGGGGTTTTGCAAACAATCAATATTGTATCTTTTTTGTTTGCTTGAGCGGAATCTTAACGTTCAATTTTCTAACAACATAATTGCAAGATACGGTTTGTTCAGGGAAACCTTCTTTCTTCACAAAATTGTTGCTACAATTCCAGTACAATTGTGAACCAAACACTACCGGCTGAATATCAGTGTCTGTCAATTCAATACTGTGTTTCTCTGACAGCGACAAAAACATTACCTCAATACTACGAAAGAATTCTAAAAGCACCAATGTTATTACTCCGAATATCCCGGCTATTGTCATGTATTGTTCTTGAGGGAGCATAAGTAAAACACATTAGAAGTAATTTAAAGTTGCTATGAGCTTTGCTTATTTATATCTCTACATAAAAGACACAATTTCCTCCATGAAGCAGGCCGGCCTTGATAAAGTGTGTATGTTAAATCACATCATCCCAGATCAGCGGACAGACTCTCTAGGCGTACGTTGTATTTTCTGGTTTTAATATATAAGGAGTGAGATGCTGTTTCGTTACCAATGCGTCCTTTAAATCACGCTGCTCGTATAAATAATGAATGAACCTCAATTGTATCCCTAATATTATTCTCATGTCTTATTAAACTAATATTTCAAATGAAAATATATATATGTATTTTTAGTGTTCTGGTTGGTAAAAGGAAAAAAATGAAGACTTTTGCCTGTGATGCTAAGAAGAAAAAGGTTTTTAAATATAAATTTGAAAGATAAATCCCTATGGAGGCATCTCTTTTATATAGATAGTAGAATAGGAAGACACTCATTTCTTTATTTGGGGACAATAATTGCTGAGTTTTCATAACCTGCTGAAAAATATTGTAAATGAAGAGGTTTATTTTAGTATACTTATAGCTGGATTTTTAGGCTGTCCTGAGTTAAGTTCAATTTAAAGGGGTTTTCCACCATTAAAAGGGTTGCCTCATCAAAATAACCCCTTTTCAGATTAAGGCTGCCCCTGCAATCAACTAATCCAAGAGGATTAATTTTAAGAGCCTTCTCTGACCAGCCGTTATCACCAGGACACATGCCGCAGGTTTACACTTCCCCTGCAGTGGCCACTACAGGAAAAATGTAGTATTGCATGCCGACCATTTAATACAAGGACAGGCTGGGTGTGCCATAGTTAGAGCCACTCTATTTTAGAGGCGCCCTGCTCTGGCTAATAATGTCCATATGTCCTAAAATTGAAAGGAGTTGTCTTCATTAGTAAACCACTTTAAGATTAGATATTCCATAAAACTGGCCTAGGTTTAATAGTACCTATTGTTATACAGTAAAAAGCACAATAACTGCCTCGACAGCTGTAGATGTATACTAGATGTAGTGCATTTTCTATTGTGTTGGTTCTTTCTGGTGCAATGTAAGAGCTGTGCTTGCTATCTGTCATTGTAATCCTGCCTGTGATGATAATGAGATGACTTCTGAGAAGTGATCTCTACAGAACAGGAAGTGTCAGTCTATTCTGAGGGTCAGTCGCCAGAGTGATTTTTTAAAATATAGGTAATGACATTGAAATTTCTCCTGGCCTCCCAGATGCTACTTGAGACTTCAGGTAATTCATTGCTTCTAGCCTTGTTTTGATTGTTATCTTGATTCATGCTTTTTGTTCTGAGATCAGTCCTTTCTTTCCCCTGGGATTTTCACCCAGTATCCTTCTCTGTATTCCTGGTCCAGTCTTGGCTCATCTCCTGATTTCACCTCTAGACTCTCTTCTGCTTATGCCCAATTCAGTTTGTCTTTCCTGTATTGACCTCAGCTATCCTATGACCATGCATTTGTACTCCCCGGTACTACTTAATCTGCAACAGCACTACCTCCGCCAGCCAGTGACCACCCACAGTGACCAGGGGATCTAACCAGAGAAGTCAATACCTTCATAAGTAAGTTAAAGGTGAAGAACATGAGATCTACATAAATGCACCTCGGTTCCACTTTTTGTCTCCTATGTAGCCTGTAGGACAGTACTGCTACCTGGATTTTGCCCATGCAAGAGTACATGGAGTCAATATTTAGATGGTAGTGCCACAGAACATTAAAGACACATTGAATATTTTAGGAATTGCTAATTTTGAAGTCTCAGATCATGTTAGCTGTACAATAAATGGAAACGAAAGCAATATATGCATATATACATATATATATATATATATATATATATATATATATATATATATATAAAATTAACATCACCAATACCAATGTAATGCAGATAAAAGCAAAATAGACAATATTTTTATGCAAAGTACTCAACTCTCTTACCTGTTTCAATGCGGCAGGAACAATTAGCAGTTCACAAGTTCATCAGCCTCTCTTGAAATACTTTTTATGTAAATGTATATTTGCTTGAGTGCTTCTCTGTGCATTACCTGAAATAAAAAAAAATACTTTTAAGCTGATAATTTTTCCATTTAATGATCATGAGCTGCTTTATAGAATATCTCTTATTACAGAACCCCTCGCCTCTTGCCCCCACCCTGCTCTTGGCATTTTAATTTCTGGCTCGGTACAAAGAAGTAAGTCGGCTTCACGTGAGAGATAGCAGGGGTTGCGTTTTCTTCAATTAATTGTTTAATGTAGTGTCAAGGCTGAGGTTTAATAATTCCCGTCCTTCTGAGCCTTTTCCAGCAATCACACTTTCAATTAAGATTCTATCGATGACAGAACGGCGCGTCCTTTAATGAAAAGGCTCAAAATAATGGTGCGCACATCTACATCTGGCTCATTTCATTTGGTACAATTGAGAATCATTTTGTGTCCTGGGAGGAAAAAATGAATCATCTTCTCACATACAGGCCACTTTTTTACTATGTAGTATACAGTATTCAGAAAGCATGGAATTTAATGTGGCGCTTTTATTATTGATACAAATAACCTGAAATTTGTTTAATTGTATCCTTAGTATTAGTAACATATTAGTGGTCAATTCTGGATGATTAGATCATGTGTAGTACATGACTTGTCAACTCAAGAAATCTTGACCAAGACTAAAGACTGTGTTCATGTAATTGCAGCATAGAGCAAGTAAGGATAGAACAAAGCTCCATAAAACGTTCTCCGGTTCTTCTTCCCTAATCACATTTTTCACCTGTCCAGTGGCGACGTGCTTTACATTAGTCCATCCGGCGCTTGGCATTGTGCTTGGTGATGTAAGGCTGGCATGCAGCTGCTCGGCCAAGGAAACCCATGCCATGAAGCTCCCGATGCACAGTTTTTGTGCGGATGTTAAAGCCAGAGGAGGTTTGGAGATCAGCAGAGCGCTGGCAAATCTTATGCACTATGCGCCTCAGCACTCGACGGCCCCGCTCTGTAACTCCACTTCAGGGCTGAATTTCTGTGGTTCCTAAACGCTTCCACTTTGCAGTAATATCACTCATAGCTGATCGTGGAATATCTAGGATGGAAATTTCACGAACTGACTTGTTGCAACGGTGGCTCTTTGGAACGACCCATTCTTTCATAAATATTTGTAAAGGCAGATTGCAATGCGAGGTGCTGGATTTTATACACCTGTGGCAATGGGACTGAATGAAACACCTGAATGCAATGATTAAGCGGTGTGTCCCAACACCTTTTTCTATATAGGGAAAGTGTACCCATTACAATGTCAACCCTAACAGTACCTTATCACAATACCAGCCACAGAGTCCTCATAAAGCTGGCCATAGACAAATAAATGCAAGCCAAAGCTGGTGATTTTAGCAGGATCAGCCGACAATCTAATGTGTACGGGGGCCTCCACCAAATCTGTCCAAGTCATGTGACTCACAGAGGCACAGTTATCAGAGTTCTCGCTTGTAACATTTCATGCACCTGTGTGATCATCACAGGACCAAGACAAATTGTTTTCTTCTGAATGTAAACACGGTAGGTTCCTATTCACTGACAGCAAGCAGAGATTGAAAATAGTGGGGAACCACACAGATACAACATTTTATATTGAAATAAAAAAATCTTTATTTGCAGATTAGTTTAGCATAGTTTTTTTTTTCTCAATAGAAAAGGTGACAAACATCAGAAAGTATTATTTAAAGGGAATAGATCATGAAAAAATTACATATTATTTAAATCAAGTTTTGATTATACATGCATATTTATTTTCATTTTAGTGTGTGTTTTTTTAGTTTTAAAAGTTATTTATTGAAAGATATGGCAACAAAATGACAGTGTTTAAATGTATACATCATATTTTCATCATGTGTATGATAGAAAAACCACCATACTTAAAGTGTAGCTAAACGTTCGACAAACTTCTGACATATCATAGTGACATGTCAGAAGTTTGTAATGGTGGGGGTCCTAGCACGGAGACCCCCACCAATCGCTAGAACGAAGCAGCTGAAGTCCTCGTGTGAGCGCTCAGCTGCTTTGTGTCTGTTCGGCTTTTTCCGGAAATAAATGTATCGTGTACAGACTCAATAGAAAGTCTATGAGCCCGTACTCCGATACATTTATTTCCGGAAAAAGCCGAACAGAAACGAAGCAGCTGAGCGCTCACATGAAACGCTTCAGCTGCTTCGTTCTAGCGATTGGTGGGGGTCTCCGTGCTCGGACCCCCACCAATACAAACTTCTGACATGTCACGATGACATGTCAGAAGTTGGTCAAACATTTAACTACACTTTAAGACAAGTGTCACATACATTTGGTAACAATATCGCATTTTTTGAGTTTTTTATATGAATATGCATATAAAAAATAAATATTCACATTTTTATATTTTCCACTGGTGCATACACAATAGCCTAACATTTTCTGTTTTCTGAAGTTCACTTTCAGCTTGGCGGTGTAGACTGGGACAGAGTCATCTCATTATCATTGGAAGGCGGGGGATTTAATTAGATGTCAGCTCTATTGTTCTGCTGGAAATCTAGATAACGCAGGATATTAACAATATACACTATACTCACAGATAAGACTGTATGCAGCTCCCCTGCCCTTTTTTGGTTTTTTGGGGGAAGGGGCTGTACTCCATCTAAGGGTATGTGCACACGATATCGACCATTACGTCTGAAATTACGGAGCTGTTTTCAGGAGAAAACAGCTCCTGCATTTCAGACGTAATTGCTCGTACTCGCGTTTTGCGAGGCATCAATTACGGACGTAATTTGGAGCTGTTCTTCATTGAAATCAATGAAAAACGGCTCAAATTACGTCCCAAGAAGTGTCCTGCACTTCTTTGATGAGGCAGTAATTTTACGCGTCGTCTTTTGACAGCGACGCGTAAAATGACAGGTCGTCGGCACAGTACGTCGGCAAACCCATTCATATGAATGGGCAGATGTTTGCCGACGTATTGGAGCCGTATTTTCAGGCGTAAATCGAGGCATAATACGCCTCGTTTACGCCTGAAAATAGGTCGTGTGAACCCAGCCTTATACCCTGCTGCACTGTGTATACTGACAATAGAGGAAGGAAGTGTGTGCTTTAAATATGGCTGCCCCAGGGAAGTTTTCAAACATTTATTTTTTTTTAGCTACAACATTTAAAGAACCCTAACAAACACATTATCTTTCTAAATACACAAGACATTAGATCCCTCCATACATAAACATATGTGAATAGAACATAATATTATAACAACCTCAAAATAGTAAGAACTGAAGTAATGGTAACAAATTAACAATGTCATTCTTTCTACAGCATTACAAGAATATTCTCATCTGCAATTTCACGATCAGCGCTAAGATTATTTTGTTAATGCTCCCCTTTATTAGCATTGAATCTAAAAGAAAATTCTGGAACTTAAGAAATGCAGGATTCACTAAATCCACTATGCAATGTATCTCTGTGAATTGGCCAACAAATCAGTTCTGTAATTTCACTGACACCAAGCTAAACTGACTGAACCTAAAAATACAGACCCTACCTGCTCCAAAAATATGCAAATAAACTTCAGTCAAAAGTTCCATATTTTTATAGGAGCAGATTCATTATTTTAAGCGAAATCCTAAAATAATAATTGAGCTTATCCCTACAATGTACCGGGTCGTCTAAATGTTGCTCAGTGATTAAGTTGGGGTTCCTTATAGGGTCTACACATTTGTAAGAAGTGATTGTCCATCACAGCGAGTGTTGGAAGATTGGTTGAGAAGAATAAGAATGTGACTGAGAGCCATAGAGTGAACAAGGAGTGACAGGGAACGGATATAGGAGGTGACATGCTGAGCTGTGCAGATACTCCAGCGTGAAATAAAATCTTGGAGTGTCTGCTGGAGATCGGGATTCAGATGCTGCCCAAGTGTGGGATTACATGTCATTATGTGCAGCATCTCCTGTCACACACACAGCTCCGGGGCCCGTTACCTAGATCTCAGATCAAGTCATTTGAAAAGTTTGCAGACAATTCCTTCAGTTTTATTATTTATTATTATCCTTATAAGATACTGACAATTTTATGCAGAGCTGTAAACTGATTCTCAGCACAGTGGGAACCTATAGGAAGTAAAGTTATTGTTTCTGCTACTTTTTTGTATCTGTGTGGCTTCAATTGGTTGAAAGTTTGGCACACATATGTAAGGCTCCATGTACAGGTTGCAGTGAGTACCAAGTGGTATACCAAACCCCTACGGCTTCATACCCAGGGCCGCACCGTCCATGAGGCGAGATTAGCCTCTCGCCTCAGGGGGCCTGCTGCCTCCTGAGGTGGCGGCGGCCGCGCCACTGAAACCAACCGCTGCCATACCCACCTGCATTATAATTGTACCTGTGTCTAAAGGACGCAGATACAATTACAGGTTTCCGTGCCCGGCCATTCAGCACCTTTCAATGACGCAAGCGGTGCGACGACGTCAACGCGCCGCTTGCATCATTGAAAGGCGCTGAGTGGCATGGCAGAATAACTTGCCCTGTCAATCAGCGCCTTTTAACGATGTCATCGCGGCCTCTTGTGTCATTCAGCCTGAGCAGACCTGTCAGAAGAGAGGGGGAGCTATATGTGGGGAACATTCTACAGTGGGGGCTATATGTGGGGCACTATCTACAGTGAGGCTATATGTGGGGCACTATCTACAGGGGGCTATATGTGGGGCACTATCTACAGGGGACTATATGCAGGTCACTATCTACAGGGGGTTATATGTGGGGCACTATCTACAGGGGGGTTAATTGTGGGGCACTATCTACAGGGGGCTATATGTGGGGCACTATCTACAGGGGGCTATATGTGGGGCACTATCTACAGGGGACTATATGCAGGTCACTATCTACAGGGGGTTATATGTGGGGCACTATCTACAGGGGGGTTAATTGTGGGGCACTATCTACAGGGGGCTATATGTGGGGCACTATCTACAGGGGACTATATGTAGGGCACTATCTACAGGGGGCACTATATGTGGGACACTATATCCAGGGGGCTATATGTGGGGCACTATCTGCAGGGGGTCTATATGTGGGACACTATTTTCAGGGGGCTATAAGTGGGGCACTATCTACAGGGGGCTATATGTGAGGCAGTATCTACAGGTGGGCTATATGTGGGGCACTATTTTCAGGGGGCTATATGTGGGGCACTATATACAGGGGGCTAAAGTAGAGCACCATATACAGGGGACTATATGTGGGGCACTATCTACAGGGGGCGCTATATGTGGGCACTATACACAGGGGGCTTAATGTGGGGAACTATCTACAGGGGGCTATATGTGGGCCACTATCTTCAGGGGGGCTGTATGTGGGGCACTATCTACACGGGGTTATATGTGGGGCACTATCTACAGGGGGGTTATATGTGGGGCACTATCTACAGGGGGCTATATGTAGGGCACTATCTACAGGGGGCTATATGTGGGGCACTATCTACAGGGGATTAAATGTAGGGCACTATCTACAGGGGGCACTATATGTAGGGCACTATATACAGGGGGGCTATATGTGGGGCACTATCTGCAGTGGGGCTATATGTGGGACACTATTTTCAGGGGCTATAAGTGGGGCACTATGTACAGGGGTTATATTTGAGGCAGTATCTACAGGGGGCTATATGTGGGGCACTATTGTCAGGGGGCTATATGTGGGGTACTATCTACAGGGGGCTAAAGTAGAGCACTATATACAGGGGGCTATATGTAGGGCACTATCTACAAGGGGGCTATATGGGGGCACTATCTACAGGGGGGCTATAATGGGGACACAATCTACAGGGGGGCTATATTGGGGACACTATCTACAGGGGATCTTTGTAGGGCACTATCTACAGGGGGCTTTATGGTGGTCATTATTTACAGGGGGGTCTAAGTAGGGCACTATGTACAGGGGTCCCCATGGAGGGCACTATCTACAGGGGACTCTATGGGGGGCACTATCTACAAGGAGCACTGTGTGTGTGTTGGGGACACAGTGTATTGTGGTATTACCATCAGTGACACAGTGAATGGTGCTATTATAATCAGGAAAACAGTGTATGGTGCTATTATAATCAGGGACACAGTGTATGGTGCTATTATAATTAGAGGTGCAATGTATGGCGCTATTATATTTAGGGGTGTAGTGTGTGCCACTATGAGAATTTTGTCTTCATTTACAGGTGCAGAAATTTATTAAAATTGAGAAGCTCAAGACATCTGAGCGGCAAACTGCAGAAATGGGCTGTGGCCGGGAGAATAGATAGATCATCATAGAGGTCTGGACCGGATGGAGAAGAAAAGAGAAAAAGAACAACTAGACTCTAAGAAGACATCACCTGTGAGTCACTTAATGTAAATGTTTATTCTGCCTCTAATCAGCACTGTATTCACTGTATGATCTGCAGTGATATGATGGGTGGCATAATCTTTTTTGGGAAACAACAACTCCCAGCATATATCCTTACCATTGTTTGGGCCATGCTGTTTCTGGTGCCCTATATATGTTTGATCTTTGTTCTGGTACTATATATTTGTATGATCTTGGTTCTGGTACTGTATATATGTATGATCTTGGTTCTGGTACTGTATATATGTACTGAGCTTCGTTTTGGTGCTGTATATATGTATTAAGCTTTGTTCTGGTGCTGTGTTTATGTATGATCTTTGTTCTGGTACTGTATATATGTACTGAGCTTTGTTCTGGTGCTGTATATATGTACTGAGCTTTGTTCTGGTGCTGTATATATGTACTGAGCTTTGTTCTGGTGCTGTATGTATGTATGTACTGAGCTTTGTTCTGGTGCTGTATGTATGTACTGAGCTTTGTTCTGGTGCTGTATATATATATATATATATATATATATGTACTGTACACATGGTTCTGGTACTGTACAAATAGTCCTGCCTCCAAACCCAACTTTCCATGCTTGATTGACATCCCCCTTGCTGTTATACATCACTAGCAGCCCCCTCCAACTTTCTCGGATGCGCCATTGCCTTGTACTACTTGGGCACGCACCAGCGAGGTGTACTCTGCCCGGCTTCATCGCTGCACCGTGCATGCCAGGGGAGTGCAAGGCAACGGTGCATCCGCAAGAGATGGAGGAGGCTGCTAGTGATGAAGAACAGTCAGGAGGAATTCAATCAAGATCTGGGGGGCACCATTTATATTTTCGCCTCAGGCAGCAGAAAAGCTAGGATCGGCCCTGTTCATACTGGGGAATTAACTGTAGATGGCAGGTCCCAATGCCACACTTTAGAATGTGGCCCCCCCAGCCAGCATGAAACCCCCCAGGCATGCCCCCTGTATGGACTCCCCAAATCAGACCCTAGATCAGACATATGTCCCTGGCTTCTACACAAGGTCTAAGCCTTGGTGCATAGACGGTCCTGACGCCGGGCAGCGTCAGGACATTCCATGCGATGCAGCACACAACGTTCTGACACTGGATGTTGTGGGCCTACTCGGCCTGAGGGATCTGGGCAGGACCGGCTCCAGGTTTATGTGGGCCCTTGGGCGACACAGACTTAGTGAGCCCCTTTGCAGGGGAACTCACGACGGCAGTAAAATGCCAAAAATCGTCACTTTGTTCCCCCATATAGATGTTAGGCCCTGTTTATGCCCCATATAGAAGTTAGGCCCCAAGTTTGTACCCCCATAAATGTAGTTCCCTCTGTAGATAGTGCCACACTGCCCCCCTCCAAGGTAGTGCCACACAGCCACCTCCTCCCAGGTAGTACAACACAGCTCCTGATGTCACTGTCTATATATGGACAGTGTTGTCAGGGGCAACCCCAGAGCCGTAGTCCCAGGCAGAAAACTACTAGCACTCTGCCTGGGAGTGGCGTAGCTAAAGGCTCATGGGCCTTGGTGCAAGAATTCAGCTTAGGTCTCCCTACCCAAAACCGCCCAGCTGCCTTGCCCGATAGACGCCATGAATGCCCCCACAGTATAATGCCCCCACAGTATTATGACCCCCCACACAGTATAATGCTTCCCATAGCTGCCCCCACACAGTATAATGCCCGCCATAGCTGACCACCACAGTATAATGCCCCCCTTAGCTGCACCATACAGTATAATGCCCCTCATAGCTGCACCATACAGTTGCCCTCCAAAGCTGCCACATACATTATAATGCCCCCCACAGCTGTCCCATACACTATAGCGCCCCCTATACCGTATAATGCCCCCTCAGCAGCTACAATAGAACCCCCACCCATACCTAGTATAATGCCCCCATATATAGCTAAAAGAAAAATAATAACATAATTACTTACCTACCCCCGTTCCCACGACGTGTAGAGGATCCTTCTCCTCTGCACTGTGCTGTGAGTGACTCGTCCCTACATCCCGCCTGCCTGTGCTGAGCTGCTCACGGCACAGTGAATGCTGGAGCGAGGCTCCAGCATTCAACCCAACTGAATCTGCGTCCTGCGGACGAAGGCTCAGTTGGAGGCGGGACCAGCGCGGTCAGACAGGGACACTGCTCTGGTCCTGGCATCACTGTCCATATATGGACAGTGATGTCAGGGGCCTTCCCAGAGACGGAGTCCCGCAGCAGAGCCGCAAGCGCTCTGCCTGGGACTCCTCTCCTTCTTACAGTGGACAGTGATGTCTTAATGACGGCAGCATCAGCACCTGGAGGCCGAGTGGGCCCCCCAAGTGGAGTGGGCCTCGGAATTTATCCGGGTTTGCCAGGTGCTGACGCTGGCCCTGGATCCAGGGGAAGCCCCCTGAGTGGCCTCCAGGCCCAGTTGTGGTCGCACCCACAGCAGGAGAGATTGTTATGCCACTGCTTTACACTTTGAAGCCATAGGCGTCTGTGTGCTTCCATATGGTGTCTTCGTACAGCTCTGTTTTACGAAGATAGAAGCATAACTTGAAGCTCCTGGGCACCACTGCAAATTCTGTAGCAAGTCCCACCACCAACCATGTGTCATTTATAATGCTGGAGTCTTCCTAGGAGGCAGGAGGGCCCTGGATAGCCAAAGGCACAGGGCCTGGGTGCGATTGCTAACTCTGCCCCCACAATAGCACTGTACAGAAATATTCTCCTCTAGAAGTAAAGATTCAACAGGATACTACTATGTAATGCAGTGTCGGATAGAGCATGCCACCATTTCAAAATCCAATCCAAAATCAGAGGCATACAGAGGTACGGTATGGCCCCATAGACTATTGAGGGGTTCTATGGAACCATGCATAAACTCTAGGGATCTGGAGCCAAATAAATATTGGAACATTGAATGGATAACACTATGCATGGAAATTGTTACAATTGTAGCAAAAATCCGAAGGACTGCATTTTTTTACATTGGCCGACATGGGAAATGCTTGGTCAGTTAGACACAGCATCGTTTATCAAAACTGTCTAACAAAAAGATTGGCCTTGTTGCCCATAGCAACCAATCATGGTACAGCTTTCATTTTCCAAGATCAGTAAAAAAAATGAATGCTGAGTTCTGATTGGTTGGTATGGGCAACAAGGTCAATTTTTCTGTTAGACAGTTTTGATAAATGAGGCCCATTTGTTATAATAATGTTAGATAACGGCAATTTTCGAGCACTTCCAAAACAACTGGATTTTGACCAATTTGGCCACTGAATTTTGAATAGATCTTGTTAGGTTGGCAGAATCACCTTCCCGTCTTAATTAGTCTGAAGAATAATTGTAAACAACATGCTAATGGCGACATCCTTGCAAAATTTATTGTTTTGTATGAATGACTGCTACATTTTAGTGCAGGGTATCCAAATTTAAATTGTCATTCAATGTACAAAGAATTTTATAAAAATGAGCACTGAAACTTCACATTTTTCAGAAAATTATACAATATTTACAATGTAAATTAACATGATTATTATTCATTGTAACCATAAACTGTATACCTTACCCATTCAGTATGCTTCTGCACAGAACATACATAGACGAGAGGGGCCCCATAGCGAAGCTCAAAATGGCTCCCCATTATGGTGCTACGCCAGTGGCGGGTGCCGCTCCTGCTGACAGTGCCCACCACCGGCCCTCCTACCTCCTCTGATAACCTTGTGCCTGAGCAAATTTGGGGCAACATTGTTGTTTCCTGCGAATGTTCCCGTTTGCACCTGCTGCCTGCTATCAGTTGTATCCAACTATCCACTACCAGTCGGCAACCAGCTATCCACTACCAGTCTGTATCCAGCTATCCGCTACCAGTCTGTATCCAGCTATCCTCTACCTGTCTGTATCCAGATATCTGCTACCAGTCTGTATCCAGATATATGCGAACCAGTCTGTATCCAGCCATACCCCTACCAGTCTGTAATCAGATACCCGCTGACAGTCTACATTCTGCTACAGTTCGTTTCGTATTACCCGCTGCCAGTCTGCATCCTGCAACCTGCTACAGTCCGTATCCTGTTACTCACTATCAGCCTGCATCCTGCTATCTACTGCTGGTCTGTACCCAGCCACCTGAGACGAGCTTGAGGCTTACTACCTGTTACGAACTGTGACTCCTGATCCACATCCGTCTGCCGACGTATATTCTGTTAGTGTCTGTACCCTAGGTGTACTACACCATTGTCTCCTGGTCCACTGGGCCAACTGCTACTCACATGAGGACCACTTCAAGAGGTAGCGACCTGGTAGTCTTCCCTCAGCAAAGTCAAGATTCCCATATGGGGGTTAAAAGGTGAAGAACGGAGAGGCTACTCAGATAACGACCTTAGAGGTGGCCCTAAGTCAAACCGGTTGTGTAACACAGTGGGTCCACAACCCACTCGTCCTCTCATATAGTGCCAGGTTTTGCCATGCAGAACAGAAGGGTTGTGCATTTGTTTCCCCCATCTAGCCCTTTCCATTACCCTTCTCCACCCCTTTGCATGCTAAGGCTAAGTTTACATCATCAATTTTCATTTCTGTTTTTCTGTTTCGAAATAGGAGCAGAATAACAAAAATAACAGAGTTCCAGGTTTCATCACATGACAGAAACCATTGGTGCCCAATGAAACCCATTGACTTTAAGGGATTTTATCAGGTTTCCATCATTTTCATGGTAAAATAGTGCTGCAAAATGCCACTGCAGATCCAACCAAGATTCCTCAGGAAATTTTGGCAGAAAGTTCTCACCAAATTATGTTGGATTTGGATCAGATTTTCGGCCGAATTTGCCGTTGCGGAGAAGTAGATGGGATGAAAAAAAAAAACATACTCACCTCCCCTGGCACTACCATAGTTAGGTGTTTTGGCTCTCATTGGCTGGTCTTTGTTGAGCTGGCTCCCTGGGACAATGTCACATAGGACAAACGTCATCCCAGGAGGCCAACTCAACAGAGACCAGCCGGAGGAGCAGCCTCACTACGGGAGTGCCATCGGAGGTGAGTATGATCTTTTGTTTTATTTTAAAGTGAAAAAAGGCTTTTGTTTTTTTTCTAGGTGTAATTTTTGTTGAGGAAATGCAGCTATTCCGCATAAAAAAATGCAGCATTTGGGCGGGTTCACACATGGCGGAATTCCACTTAAATTCCGCTGCGGACACTCCGCAGCGTTAATCCGCAGCGGAGCCGTTTCTCCATTGACTTTCACTTTAAATTAGCAGTGTTCGTTTACACGATGCGTACAATTCCGCTGCGGAGCATAGGCTGCGGAGCGGAATTTGGTGTCCGCAGCATGCTCTGTCTGTTGCGGAGCAGTGGCGGACTCATGGCGGAATTTCTCCATTGACTTCAATGGAGATTCAAAGTTCCGCAATGAAGTCCGCAGCTGTCATGCACATGTCATGTGTGCTGCGGATGCGTCTTGCTTTTTTAACTTGACATTTCTTCATTCTGGCTGGACCTATGTATTTCTAGGTCTACAGCCAGACTGAGGAAGTCAATGGGGCTCCCGTAATGACGGGAGCGTTGCTAGGAGACGTCAGTAAATAGTCACTGTCCAGGGTGCTGAAAGAGTTACGCGATCGGCAGTAACTGTTTCTGCACCCGGGACAGTGACTACCGATCACAATATACAGCAACCTGTAAAAAAATATAAGTTCAAACTTACCGAGAACTCCCTGCTTCTGTCTCCAGTCCGGCCTCCCAGGATGACGTTTCAGTGTAAGTGACGGCTGCAGCCAATCACAGGCAAAGCACAGGCTGCAGCGGTCACATGGACTGGCGCGTCATCCAGGGAGGTCGGGCTGGATGCCGAAAGAGGGACGCGTCACCAAGACAACGGCCGGTAAGTATGAAAATCGTTTCCTTTCACTAGGGAAAGTGCTGTCCCTTCTCTCTATCCTGCACTGATAGGGAGAAGGGAAGCACTTTTCCCGCAGTCTGCAGCAGCCAGTCCGCATCAATGTACTGCACATTTTGTGCAGATCCGCAGCAGAATCTGCAACGCAGATTCTGTGCGGCATCGATGCGGACAGTTGCGGAGGAATTCCGCCATGTGTGGTCATGCCCTTTGTCATTTGTTGCAGATTTCCACTTCCCCATTGAACTCAATGGGGAAAACCTGCAATAAATGCGCAACTGCAGGTTTCCAGGACCCCAACCTTTTAAACATTGATGGCTTGTTCAAAGGATAGGTCATCCATGTTAAAGTCCCACATAACCCCTTTAAGCAAAGGGGACAAGATCCTTACCATGAAATATTCTGTTCATTCTCTGCCCAGGTGTAACGGGGGTCGGGTAACCAACGTTCTGAAGATAGGTTCTATCAGACATTAATGGCATATCCTTTAAAGGGTTGTCTGGACATGGGGCAGTTTTTCATACTGATGACCTGCTAATAAATGTCAGATAGATGCGGGTCCCACCTCTAGGACCCGCACTTATCTCTAGAACAGGGCCCCCTAAACCCCGATTTACCTTTTCTGTGTTCCCGCTAATGCTTTTGATCTCTGACCATATAAGAGGAAAACAGCGTAGCTCGCTGAGCTACGCTATTTCCGTAACTCTCATAGCCCTGGAGGTGGGACTTGCATCTATCTGACATTTATGGCATATCTTGTCGATATGCCATAAATGTCCCTGATGGGAAAACCCCTTTAAGTCTGGTTTCTGATCCATTTTCCTTTTCCAATTTATTTAGATGACACACCAGCAAATGCAGTGTGATTTGTCCAATTTCTAACACCTAAAAATACAGTATGTAACCCTGTACTGCTCTAATAACTATGCAACCATGAAAATATAACTTTCCCTTAAAGTAATATAATAATGTAATATAAAATGATAGAGATTACTGCTGTGCTGTGAGTGATTTTCTTTTCAAAGGAATAATTCTTAGTAATTTGTTAGCCAATACAAATATATAGTTCTCAATAAGAGAAGCCATATTACAGTCTTCTACATGTTTAACCTCTTATTTGGTAATGAAATAAAGTAAAAGTGATGACAAACAGAAAACCTTAAAGAATACTTAAAGGGGTTATCCACTACCGGACAACTGATGACCTATCCCCCGGATAGGTCATCAGTATATGATTGGTGCATGTCCGACACCAAGATCCCGCACCGATCAGCTGCTCTGCCTGCCTCTGGGCATCGGACGTCCATGCCAAAAGCATATGGCGCCAGTCACAGAATATCGGCCGAGCTGCAGTACTGCAGCTCTGCTCCTATTCAAGTGAATAGGAGCAGAGCTGCATTTCTGCAGCACGGCCGATATGCAATGAATGGAGCCAACTGCTTTCGGCTTAATACACTGCATAGTGTGCAATGACATCCGGTGCCCACAGGCAGCCGGAGCAGCTGATCGGTGCGGGGTCCGGGTGTCGGACACGCAACAATCATATACTGATGACCTATCCGGTGGATAGATTATCAGTTTTCCGGCAGTGGAAAACCCCTTTAAATGGACACTAACTGTTCAATAATCTTATGCTAATCTAATAGTATATCTGATATATATACTTTGTAATTTACTTACTGTTAACATTAACGTTAGTTGTTTTATCCATGCAAATTATGTGTGAAGTTGCTGCTACTATGTGTCTCCCTTCCTGTAATCTGTTGTCCACCCCCTGTTGATCAAAATTTGTCCCTAGTTACAGACAGACACAGAAGGTGAGGGTGTGTCTTTTCAATGTCTGCCAATGCAAGTCAGTGAAGAGGGGAGGTGGGAGCAGGAGGAGGGAGCAGAGGGAAGAGAGAGAGACACAAGCACTATATACTATTTGTTATGTTGATGCAACATTTTGTATATTTGCCTTCTGTGTACTAGCACATTTATGGTTATGGGGTTAGTGGTTGTGTGAGGGCTGGTGTTTGACCTCTTATCATGAATCTTGGACAGAGCATGTTTATGCTATTTTAAATGCTTTTAATTCTGTAACTGTGGTTTCTGTGTCTCTAACTGAACATTTTTCTATTTGAACTTACAATGGTATTTTCATTGTGCTCCTATACATACCCAACTTTGTCGTGTTTCTTGAATGTAATTTTGCCCATTGTGACCGCTGCCGTGACGCATCCTTGGCAGCTTCTTGAGGTGACGTAGTTTTGTCCCATGTTACCGCTGCAGCCAATCACAGGCTGCAGCTGTTGCATGGGACAAAACAACATCATATCAGAAAGCCGGCAGGAATGCGTCGCTACGAAAGACCAGGGGAGGTGAGTATATTCTTTTTTTATTATAGGGGTGGAATCCCAAGTGCTCTGTTTTCCCTGTTTGACACTCTGATGTTTTCTAGGGCTGTATCCAACTTGGAGAGACAGACAGGGCAATCGAGGCACTTGTGAGTCGCGGAAATGTATTTATTTAGAATCGGCACCAAAACAAATTTTGGGAAATTCGCTCATCTCTATTGGAAGATCTTCATGTTAAAATTGGATTGTCCAAAGTGAACAATTCCTTTAACTGCAAATTGCCATTGTATCTACAGGAAGCCAGTAATAGAGCAAAAGAGTCCCAAGAGGATGAGGTTCTCTACGCACTCTAAGAAGTCAATAAAATGTCTCTTCCTACGCGGAAAGTTTAATGGACCCATCCCTACAACACATATTTCCATATAATACTCTAAATCTGCCTGAGACGTCTTGATGTTGCTCATGTTAACCCTACAAGGTGCATGTAAGGTGGTGCAATCTATTCTCTGACATCTCCAACAAATGTTTAACACCCCAGGGAAAAATATTGTTATGACATCTGGAATTCTGTGTACGATCTTGTTACGAGCTTGTACGCTTGATTTTTCTTATGTTGGATGATTTGTGACTCTACTAAAAAATCTACTTTCATTACTATTACTATCTGAGGCCTTTAAAATATTAAAGGGATTTAGATTAGTTTCTCTACCATGTCTGTCTTGGTGGAGTACTATACAGAACCAATATGTGATAAGGTTTGTAGTTGTGTTGCTTATATGCAGATAGTTGTAATAAAATCATGCAGAATTTATTACACTTCTTGCTTCCTTGGTGCACGTATAATTTTAACGTGAACATCACATTAACAAGTCCATGTTTACATTTGCTGCATTACATTATTCTGCACCTTTAACATAAGCATGAAGTTATCTTCTAGTCATATATACATATTGATAAGTATTAATAAGGGCAGCACATGTACGAGGTAGGGCCTATTGGTGCTTTTATACCAAGTATCTAATGGGCACTGACTAATCGCAGGGCTTTGGTTATAGGATATAGAGATATCAGAAAATATTGGGTTATAGTTGGAGATCCTGAGTAGTTAGGGGATCCAGAACCCTCTCATTTAATGATGGACTCCACTTATGACAACCGCTGTCTCGATGCCCTATAAGGGTGTCATGGTTCCTCCATTTGGGCCCCATTTATTAGCTGGAGCACTGCGACACTACAAAAAGCTACTCTCGTTCTGTTGGACTTGACATAACTGTGTATTACATTGTCGTCTATTCCATGCAGGAGAAATGTGCACAACCAGGCAGCTACCCTCAAGTTGATAGTCGGGGGGTTTCCCGCAGCCGGACCCCGTGATCAGTTAACCATCATGACTAAAGTTGTAACTTGAAGTTCCTGTGCCCCAGGGTAAAATCTATACACTCCCCTAAAAAAATCACATACCATTTATACTACTGTTGTATAATGATGTGGCGGTAGAGCTATTGGGCCACCTCAGGTACTCGGGCTCATGTGCAACTGCAACCTCTGCACCATCTATAGCCATGCCTCTAGACAGGGGTTTGTCCTGGGAGCCAGCTATTATCACTAGAGTAAGTCATGGCCAGCCTTAAATTTCTCCTGAAATGAATAGCCATCCATGTACTACAAATGTGCCCGCCCTTACTGTTGCTTGAGTTTAGTTAAGGACTCCATGAAACAAATTAAATTCAATATTGCGACATGTTAACAAAACCATTGTCAGGCTGCAATACACATCACAACCATTGGGTGGCCACGTAAAGATACATATAGAATAGAGATCTCATGACAGAGTATCGCAAAATCATGTTTGTTTTTTTTGTTTTTTCAAAGCTGGTCATTTTTCTGATACTTACCAGCTCTTCGCTCTGTCTCATAAAGGGTGGCCCTGTGCGGTAGATGTCCATATGCCCTAATGCAGAAAGGGTAATATGGAAAGGGGCTGTCTTGGTAACACATCCTCTTTAAGTCATTTTTAAGATGAACATTAACTTCTAAATTGGAGAATTACATTAAAACTAATTCATAATATTTCCATATTAAGCAAATATTCGCGACAGCTCCTCTCCTCTTTTGATTGACAGATCACAAGGGACGTACATTGCACCTGTATTCTTTTAATGGCACCTGTGAGAGCAATTTGGGGAATTTGTGTTGCCCGCACCTGCAGAGAGTGTAACCAACAAGATTTTTTAATTCCTGCCAAATGTTAGAAATTATATGTGCTATCAATATAATCATAGAAGGGACCAGACAACCAGTTTTAGGAGCTCCTCCTCACTTAAAAAACATAGCATTTAAAACTCATTTGTTTTGTATCCCTAAAGATCAAATGATCATTATCCCAGACAGAAGAAAGAGAAAATATGCGCCAAATATCTAGATAATGCAAATTATATCCTGTTGTTAAAAATTACTATTCTATTTAATGAATAAGCAAACTTACATGTTTAAACATTCATCTGAAAGTATAAAAGTTTGGTTCCTCTGAAACCTTTTCATTCTGGCTAATGGACATTTATTGCATTGTACACGGTATTTAAATATAATTCTTCCATGCCTCCTCCTTTGTAAGACAAATTTCAAGAAATAACGAATTTATGGCCGGAAAAGTCGAAACGAGTGAAAAGGATTACAATGTCTCCACCCAGTGTTCATTTCTTGTAAATGCAACTTTGTCTCTGTCGTTTAATTCCTGTAAATATAACGGTAAATTGTTATTAATAATCGTCTTAAGTTCAATTTTACCACAATTATATAGATTATGGATAAAGGTAAAAAAACAAAAAAATATGGTCAGGTCATTGAAGTTTTCTCCTTTGTGGAATCATTAGGGTATGTTCACACGCTTAACCAAAAACTTCTGAAAATACGGAGCTGTTTTCAAGGGAAAACGGCTCCTGATTTTCAGAAGTTTTTTTTAGCAAGTCACGTTTTTCACTGCATGTTTTACGGCCGTTTTTGGAGCTGTTTTTCTATACAGTCAATGAAAAACGGCTCCAAAACCGGCTCAAGAAGTGACATGCACTTCTTTTCGCGGCCGTTTTTTTACGCGGCCGTTTTTCAAAATGGTCGCGTATAAAAACGTCCCGTCGGAACAGAACTCCGTTTTCACATTGAAATCAATGGGCAGATGTTTGGAGGCGTTCTGCTTCCGATTTTTCAGCCGTTTTTCAGCCATTTACGGGCCTAAAAACAGCCGAAAATAAGCCTTGTGAACATACCCTTATTGTATAAAGAAAATACGTTTCAGGGAGGGCTGAATATTTGGGATTCATAAACACAAATTGCACAGATTTTAGTATTTTGAATTAAATTCGGCTTGTTCAAAATGTTTGGGCCCTGCAGCTATCTGGATAAACCTGACGTGGAGGTGCCCGAAGCTGTTCCAATATTAGGTGACAGCTGCTAAGGGGAAGTATAGAGTGTGCTCACAGGCTGAGCGAGCTACATGCTCAGCGGGTGTTGGCTGTATGTTACAGCCAACACCTCACTGAAACTGGCAGGTTCGGAGATAATTCTGATCGCACCCGTTTAATCACTTAGATGCCATGGTCAGTAGCGACCATGGGATCTAAGTCATTAGAAATAGGTGGGCGGCCTCCTTTGATAGGATAGTCCATCAGCCTCCCTACATCGTGATCGCGGATTGCCGATGGTTGTCAGAGCAGCCTGGGTGCATAATGAAGAGCCCTAGGTCTGCCACCTTTGTCCTATTAAGTCCAGTTAGACGCAGGGCTTGATAGGAGCCGGGAAAAAACACAATATAATGCAAGTAATAAGTATTGCAGTGTATTGTGCAAGCGATCCTGCGATCGCTAGTTCAAGTTCCCCAGGGGGATTAATTTTTTAAAAAAAAGTTAACTTGTTTTTTTAATGTACAAAACGCTGTGGCCGGGGATTCTGCTCCAGGGGAAGCCCCTGACATCACTGTCCATATATGTAACTTAAGTTAATTTAAGTTTTTTTAATGTACAAAACAAAAAAAATATTAAAAGTAAAAAAAAAAAACATTGGTATCGCCACATCTTTAAAATATTGTAATATTACTTTACTTAACCTGCCCCCATACAGTATGATGCCCCCTTAGATGCCACCATACACTATAATGCCCCCATAGTTGCCCACATACAGTATAAAGCCCATATAGCTTCCCCCATACAGTGTAATGCCCCCATAGCTTCCGCCATACAGTGTAATGCTCCCATAGCTGCCCCCATACAATATAATGCCCCTATAGCGGCCCCCCATACAGTATAATAACCTCATAGCTGCCCCATATAGTATAATGCCCCCTTAGCTTGCCCCATACTGTATAATGCCCCCGTAGCTGCCCCCATACAGTATAATGCCCCTTACCTGCCCCCATACAGTATAATGACCCCTCAGTTGCCACCATACACTATAATGCCCCCTCAGCTGCCCATACAGTATAATGCCCCTATAGCTTCCCCCATACAGTATAATGCCCCATAGCTACCCCATACAGTATATTGCCCCATAGCTGTCCCATACAGTATAATGCCCCCTCAGTTGCCAACATACACTATAATGCCCCCTCAGCTGCCCATACAATATATTGCCCCTATAGCTTCCCCCACACAGTATAATGCCCACTTACCTGCCCCATAACAGTATAATGCCGCCTTAGCTGCCCCCATACAGTATAATGCCCCTTAGCTGCCCCTAGTACCAGTGCCCACATAGATAGTGGCACACCCCCTTAAAGATAGTGTCACCCCCCCCCTGTAGATAGCGCCACCACCACTGTAGCCATTGGGATTCCCTCTACAGGCAGAATCTCCAGCTAGAACTTCGGCCACACTGTGGCCGGGGATTCTGCTCCTGGTGGAGCCCCTGACAGCACTGTCCATATATGGACAGTGACGTCAGAGATTCCCTCTATGAGTGGAATCCCCGGCCACAGTGTCGGAAACACTCTGGTAGGGGATTCCACTCCAGGAGGTGCTACTGACTTCACTGTCCATATATGGACAGGGATGTCAAGGGCTTCCCTGGGCTCAGTGCTTAAAGTAGCGCTGTGCCCGGGGAGTCCTCTGTACTAATGCTGAAGCAGGGAGATTACGGTTCCCTGCTTCAGCATTGGGTTCAACTGTATCTGCATCCTGAGGACGCAGATACAGTTGACACTGAGAGTTCGGGACATACCACTGGCCGCCCGGGACAGCGGGACACCGCCCGAAATCCGGGACTGCCCCGCTGTATCTGAGAAGGTTGGGAGGTATGGTTACCACCCATTTGGCATGTATAGGCTCATTAGCATATTTAGAAAAAAGGTCATAACTTTTAAAATAAGAATAGTTTTGGAACACAGTTTTCACTGTAGTTATCAGCGTGACAACGCCTATTAGATTAGATAGGAGATAGGACATTAATAAACTAGTGACAGATCCTCTTTAAGGTCAATATAAAACCTACATTGGAACTTTGTATCCTGGGTTACCCAGTGACCTGGATGTAATAACATTGGAGATTTTGGCGATACTTAGAGCCTTGTTTATAGTACATAAATTGTTAGCAAAGTACTGGCTGTCTAATTCAGTACCCAATATGAGACAGTGGATTATTCAGACTTCAAGACTTGAGAGTTTAGAACTTGAGAGTTCCAGTTCCCTGAAAAAAATAATTGAAAAGATGTGGGGAATAATTTTCGATAATGATGAATCCCTCGTATTATATAGTTAGTGTAAGAATTTTGTTGGAATTTTTTTCTTCCCCCCACTCAGAGGCGTTTTTTTTTGGACAGGGTGGTGAGAAGGAAGGAATAAAAATTTTTTGCTGTGTTGTATTTTTCATCTTTTTGTATGTGCAATAGGAAAATAAATTGTTAAAGAAAAAACAATCGTTTTACATAAGATATGGAGAAGGTTGTATGGGATGATCAGATCATGGGTAATTTAGGGTAAGAAGTCACAATATATTTCTTACATATTTTAGGATGGATGCCTTAAAAATCAATCAGCTGAAGCGTGTTGCACAGAATTAACTTTAGTTACATTTATAATGATTTTTTACAAGTTTGGGGTGTCATTTATTTTTTCCTCTTCATTTATATCATGTCGACATCCGTTCTTGTCAGCAGTAGTGCTCACAATGTATCAAAGTTAGGGCTCATGCACATGGCCCTATTACGACTTGGTATGGAGCTGTAATAGGGCTGCCATAAAGGTACATGGGTCCTCTACTGTATTGCCGTATGCGTTTGATTTATTACAGAGGTTTTATCTGTAAAAAACTGCCAGAAAAAAATCACAGTGTTTTCCATCAAGCTCTGTATGTATAGAGATTTTCTCCAATAGCATTGCTTCTAGGGTAGAATATCTCTATACATATAAGACCCGAGGGACTAAGGTACAGTACATCCTCCGTGCTCTGCCGCACAGGCGCCAAGCACACGGCTCTACCCTAAGATTGTGTAATTCCAGAATCCAGGGATGCAGCACAGAGGCTGCATGGCGTGCATGCTGCTCCTTACCATTAAGCCACATGATGGCGCATGCCACCATTTTTTGTTTGGCTCAGTGGTTATCAATGTCGCCTTGCAGCACTTGGGTTCTGGATGCAAATCCGACCACGGACAACCTCTACATGGAGTGTGTATTTTCTCAGTGCTTGCGTGGGTTTCCTCCGGGTACTCTGGTTTTCCTCCCACACTCAGATATTTTATAGAGGAATTCTACCCATAATTCACATACAATTAAAAATAAATCTTAAATATACGTTTTACACGTTTTTTAATTTTTGATATACTTGTAATTTCCACAATTGCATAAAAAACAATACAGATACGGCTGTATTCAGGTTCATCAAAAAAAACGTATTTTTTTTAGCATCTCCTAGCAAACCATCAGTCAAAAGCGGACCGTACTTGGATAGGTGGAAACGAAAATATTTTTTTCATTCCAAGGGTTGGTTTGGGATATTTAATAGCTCAACCTCACTTAGACACAAAGTTTTGGCCAACAGTATAAAATCCAATATGTCACATACCCGCATTAATTCTTTTTTTATCTGACCCTTCTTACATTTTACCTGCACTGATACATTGTAGCAGGACAGAGGTTGGATTTGGGCTGCTGATGTATTCATTTTACAGAGGATTGTCTAGACTGGATTGCATAAACAGCAATTGTCTAATATACACTTACTATCAAAAACACCTCCTTCCCAAATCTGAGAGATCCTATAATAAGGTCACATGATTGTCAAGCTTCCGCTGTTACCATGAGAACCCATCAGCAGAATGCAGACTGCCAGTATGTCTATGGAGCAGCATATGGACTGGACAAGCATTGTGTGGCCACCTCTCCACCATGAACTGGGTTTGAGCTGGGTTTGATGAAGTTCCCAAAGGTCAGACCTCTACTGATAAGGGTATATTCACACAGCGTAGTTTTGCTGCAGCCTTTAAAACTACAACTAGGAGTTGATTAAAAAAAAGAGAAGTAGTACGTTTCCTATCGACTTCCCCTCCCCTTACGATCCACTCCTTGTTGTAACTTCAAAAACTGCACCAAAACTGCACTGTGTGAATAAGGCTTAACACGTTTATGACCGTTATATGTCAAGCCATAAAAGGCCTCAGTGCTTGATATCCTTGTATTTAGGGTACAACCATTAAGCGTTTATGCGCTTAAAAGTCTTGGAAGACCCTGCTGCCTTGTAACTTTTAAACCATTTTCTGCTCCAGTTTGGACTCTCCGTGACCAAAATTTGGACAAAATCCTAAATGAGTTTTCGGATGTTGCTAGGAACCTCTCTATATATCTCTGCAGTTTAACTCTTCCTGGAGCAAACTTTGGAATCCATCCCATGACAGCACCTCAGTAGAAAGTGACAAACACTGACTATTAAATGATAAAGGCCCTGACTGCTTCTGCCTTGGACTCAGCCCCTGGAGCGGAGAGAGAGCGAGTTGGGAGGGCGGTGGAGGGGAGAAGAAGAGACATCTTGTATCATCGATCTTCCTTAAATACTCACAGCTGTGACAAAACGAGAGGAACAAAATGATGATGAATGAGACAGGTATCTGATGTTTACCTGGGACATTCCACAGACCCTTTCACTGCCAGAAGCCACCAGGATGCTCCACTGAGCACGCCATGTCTAACCGGCAACAGACTGCAACCACGAGCTTTATAAATTATAGCTCTCCTTCTTTACACCCCTTAATGAAATCCCCTTTGGTTACCCCAAATTAAACCAGGTGCCAGATCAGTGGTGAGTGCATCATTTAGGATAACGTGGATGATTTCAGTTGGAAAAAAAAAAAGCTCTCCATCATTTAGGGAATCTGTCTAGTGTGAATATGATGAATTTTCATTGCTCTGTTTGCTCAGGATGTGCAAATAATTGCAGACCTGACAGATTCTGTGCAATTAATCAAATATATATATGAATTTCTTTATTGCGCTCGCTCGCTAACCAGAAATCTTAGACTTTGAAGGAAATTGAAATAAGCAGTGAATTCTAGTCAGTTGTTTATATATTATAAAGACTTTCTAGCAGATTTTTCATCCCTGATAATTATAATGCTAAAGCAGCTGGTGTGGGTTTAATATAATAAATCTAGAAAGTTCTTTGGATAGAACAAAGATTTTTATTTCTTATAAGTAGACTGGAAAATTTCATATTCATTGTCATCTGCATGTACCGATCGGCAAACCTTCCCGTCAGTCAATACAATAGGACAGGAGTATGTAACCCTGACAATATCATGGTGGCAGGTTGGGGGGACAAATCACTTGTTGCATAGTATATAGATGTGCAATCTATCGAGCAATATGAATAGTAGTATATTGCCTTTACATTGAATGATGCCCTGATCTATTAATATGGTGTATGATGCCCCCTTAATATGGTGTGAGGTCATACAGTGCTTTATTAGAAGTGCCATACAGCATGTTTCCCAAAAAACAGAGCCATATTTTAACGATATAAATATTTTTGTTCAGTTGCCAAAATAAATATGCTATACCACCATATGCTGCAAAATAAAAGCAGTGCAACAGTGCTCAAATACAGTGCTCAAGTAATTCCAACATAGAGTGACCAAATAGTGATGTTCATAAAGTCATCTAATAGTAGAGACAATGTATAAATAATACTGCTAAACAATCCATATTAAGATTTGTGATGGTCACAAGACTTGGGTGGCAGGTCATCTGTGGCGTCGCCTTCATCTGGGGCAAACAACGTGCTCTGTGCAACTGCACAGGTCACACCCTTCTAAGGCCAGCTCTGAGAACAAATGGCCCAGAGCCATATTTATTCACATCTTGTTAGTAAGGTCAATAATATACATTTATTTCAGAATATATTTAAATTTTTTATTGGATAGGTCCAAGAGTGTGGAGCGGACTCCTTCCCAAAGAGGGTCTCAAGTTGTGCTTTTTCACGTACAATGTGTAAGGGATGCTGGCAATTGCCACTGGCTCTTCAAGATGTCAGCATGTTTTGCTCATTTGCTTTCCCCCCAGTGATGGAATCCGGAAGAAAATATGTTACCTTGTAATATATGTATATTCTCTAAGGTGCTCTTGTCCTCAGGCAAAAGTGGTTTACTGTATCTTTAAATTGGCCACCGGGAGATTCGGCCCGGATGTAATTTTGATAGGGATAACTTGATGCGCCATAACAGTATTGAGGACGCAACCAGCAAGGATACGCTGCCTGCCTCCCGCTAGGGGCAACATTTTATTGTTAAAATATCTAACGGAGTTCAGTGCGTGGAGAACAACCCATAGAGCTGAAAGAGTTTGTGTTGCGAGGGCACATAGGGTGCCCTGAAGCCAGAGAGGCTCCGTGGAAGTTGGCGTGTGAAGTGGCAGGATCCAGGGGCGTAACTAGGAAAGACTGGGCCCCATAGCAAACTTTTGACTGGGGCCCCCCCTCCCCCGGGTGTCACACAACCCCCCCCCCTTGTAGATAGTGCCTTTTTTACAAACCCCCCCTTTTGATAACGCCATACAGCCCCCCGTAGATAACGCCATACAGCCCCCTTTGTAGATATCTACAGAGGGGGCTGTATGGCGTTATCTACTGAGGGACTGTATGGCGCTATCTACGGGGGGGTCTGTATGGCGTTATCTACAGGGGGCTGTATGGCGCTATCTACAGGGGGGGGTCTCTATGGTGTTATCTTCAGGGGGGGTCTGTATGGTGTTATCTACAGGGGGGCTGTATGGCGCTATCTACAGGGGGGCTGTATGGTGTTATCTATGGGGGGACTGTATGGCGCTATCTACAGGGGGGCTGTATGGCGCTATCTACGGGGGGGCTGTATGGTGCTATCTACGGGGGGTCTGTATGGCGTTATCTTCAGGGGGGGTCTGTATGGTGTTATCTACAGGGGGGCTGTATGGAGTTATCTACAGGGGGGCTGTATGGTGTTATCTACGGGGGGGACTGTATGGCGTTATCTACGGGGGCGACTGTATGGCACTATCTACAGGGGGGGGGCTGTATGGTGTTATCTACAGAGGGGGCTGTATGGCATTATCTACAGGGGGGGGCTGTATGGCGTTATCTACAGAGGGGGACTGTATGGCGTTATCTACAGGGGGGGCTGTATGGCGCTATCTACAGGGGGGACTGTATGGCGCTATCTACAGGGGGGACTGTTTGGCGCTATCTACAGGGGGGACTGTATGGTGCTATCTACAGGGGGGACTGTATGGCGCTATCTAAAGGGGGGCTGTATGGCGCTATCTACAGGGGGGACTGTGTGGCGCTATCTACAGGGGGGGCTGTATGGCGCTATCTACAGGGGGGACTGTATGGCGCTATCTACAGGGGGGGCTGTATGGCGCTATCTACAGGGGGGACTATATGGCGCTATCTACATGGTGGACTGTATGGCGCTATCTACAGAGGGGGACTGTATGGCGTTATCTACAGGGGGGGCTGTATGGCCCTATCTACAGAGGGGGACTGTATGACGTTATCTACAGGGGGACTGTATGGCGCTATCTACAGGGGGGGCTGTATGGTGTTATCTACGGGGGGACTGTATGGCGTTAGCTACAGGGGGGCTGTATGGTGTTATCTACGGGGGGGACTGTATGGCGTTATCTATGGGGGGGGGGACTGTATGGCACTATCTACAGGGGGGGCTGTGTGGTGTTATCTACAGAGGGGGCTGTATGGCGTTATCTACAGGGGGGACTGTATGGCGCTATCTACAGGGGGGCTGTATGGCGCTATCTACAGGGAGGACTGTATGGCGCTATCTACAGGGGGGACTGTATGGCGCTATCTACAGAGGGGGACTGTATGGCGCTATCTACAGGGGGGGCTGTATGGCGCTATCTACAGAGGGGGACTGTATGACGTTATCTACAGGGGGGACTGTATGGCGCTATCTACAGAGGGGGACTGTATGGCACTATCTACAGAGGGGGACTGTATGGCGTTATTTACGTGGGGGGGGCTGTATGGCGTTATCTACAGGGGGGGTCTGTATGGCGTTCCCTACAGAGGGGGCTGTCTGGTGTTACCTACAGGGAGTCTGTATGGCGTTCCCTACAGGGGGGGGTCTGTAGGGAACGCCATACAGCCCCCCCTGTAATGAACGCCATACAGCGTCCCCCCCTGTAGGGAACGCCGTACAGCGTCCCTCGCCGTAGGGAACGCCATACAGCCCCCCCACGTAGATAACGCCATACAGCCCCCTCTGTAGATAGCGCCATACAGCGTCCCCCCTCCCAAAAAAATGTGACCCACAGTGTGTCCCAATAAAAGACATGTATCCCCTCTCCACAGGATATACACAGGACAGGGGATACATGTGTGATCGCTGGCAGCGATAGGGAGAACGGGGGACTGAAAGTCCCCTGAAGTTCTCCATCACTCACCTCTGACTTCCGGCGTCTGCGCAGCTCAATAAAAATGAAAGGAGCGCTGGTCACGCATGCGCACAAGCGGGACCGGCGCTCCATTCATTTCCCCGGAGCTGCCGACACAGACCCCGGAAGTCAGAGGTTTGTGATGGAGAACTTCAGGGGACTTTCAGTCCCCCGTTCTCCTTATCGCTGCCAGCGATCACACATGTATCCCCTGTCCTGTGGATATCCTGTGGAGAGGGGATACATGTCTTTTGTTTACTGGCAGAGCGGGGAGATACCTCCCTGCTCTGCCGTACTGTTCAGTGGCGTCCCGCTGTAGCAGCCATAGCGGCTGCTAGCGGAGCCTCCGGCCATGGTGGGGGCCCGTGCCGGCGGGCGACACGGGCCCCCTCATGCCGCGGGCCCCGTAGCAGTCGCTACTGCTGCTACGGCGGTAGTTACGCCACTGGCAGGATCCCTGGCCCACTAGAGAGTCAGCATTTGATTGATGGGTGGAGTGGAAGGAGCATCCCCATATGTGTGAGATGCTGCAAGAGCCAGTGGTCAAGAGAGAGAGAGAGAGAGAGAGAGAACCTGTACATAGAGAAGGACATACCCCTGCATCAAGGAGAAGTGAGAAGACTCTGTCCTGCACCTAGGGTGGTGAGCCGCCATTGCTTGAACATCAAGTTGCAGTTTTTGCCTTAAGCATAAAAAAGGCATTGGGCAGGTCCCCAAACTTGGGTCCCCATCCCAACCACCGCTCTGCCGTGCCTATAGTGAACACCACTTTTCTGTGCAAGAATTGACAAATGGGTGTTACGATTCCCCTTGTCAAAGGCCTGTGTCCCTACATACTGATAGTCTCCAACTATCTTTGACAGTATCACACTGTATAGGGACACATTCTCTTGACAATGGGAATGGTAACACACATTTGTCTATTAGTCCTGGGCTACACAAAGACTTTATCCGGAATACAAGCATTTCCTACAACAGACATGTCAGGGGGGAGGACAGATCCTCTATGGATCCAGTGACTCACAAGTGATGTCTTCTCTTATGGTAGTCGTTCTCATTTCTTTTCTTCTCCATCTGACACAGATGACATATGGCGACTTCTCCTGACGACTGCAGAGTTTCCTGATGAGACATCTTTGCCCCTCGCTTCTGGAGCCATTTCCAGCCTCTATAGAAACCACAGGACAAGTCATCAGTATATGATCGTTGCGGGTCCGATACCCGGACCCCGCACTTATCAACTGTTGCGGCTGCAGTGTTCAGTATGAAAGTAGATGGCTCCGTATGCTGTATAACAGCCGTGCTGCAGAACTGCAACTCTGCTTCTATTCACTTGAACAGCACGGACATCTTGTGGATAGGTCATCAGTATGAAAAACCTGTCCGTGTCCGGACAACCCCTTTTACTCAGAAAAATAAATTCGGACCCCAGACAAGATCCAAGAATACATTCAGACCCCAGACCTTCTAAACTATTGCAGTCCCCATACCAGACCCGCCTAAACAAATACAGACCATAGAAAAGCACCCAAAATAAATACAGACCCTAGACCAAACCCCCTAAATACAGACCTTGGACCAGACCCCTAAATACAGACCCCAGTCCTGACCCCCTAAACTAATAATGATCCCAGACCTGACTCCCTAAACTAATACAGACCCCAGACCAGGCCCCCTAAATATAGATGCCAGACCCCTTAAACTAATACAGACCCCAGACCAGGCCCCCTAAATACAGACCCCTTAAACTAATACATAGCAGCTCAGTCTTCTCTCTGGGGTCTTGCTGCTGTTCTAGGACCTGCGGTCATGAGACCTGCAGGTCTCTAAACAGTAACAAGAGCTGCAGACATAAGGTCATGTGACCTTAGGTCAAGTGGCCTTATATCTGCAGGTCCTTTTGCAGGACATACACAATTCAGTTCCGTCATGTTTTTTGCCGCGATCTGTGCAAAAATGTGACAAAACCTACAATGTACTTTGGGTGGCCATGGGCCCCCTGGGAGCCCCAGGCCCCGGGCAGCCGCTCGAAATACCCCTATGATGGTCGGCCATTAAGCATGCATGTTTATTTTAATGGGGGGAGGGAGAGAAGCCACTATAAGACACTTCCGGCAGCAACGTATCTCTAGGAAGAGAAACGGATCAGGCATGTTGAAAATTTGCAATGAGGGGATAGTCGGGAGGCCTCTATGTAGATTAGATAGTTGGCCAATTCTAATGGTTCCCAACATTAAAAGAGTTGTCCGATTTCAGCAAATTGATGTTATTTTTTTTTCCTGTGTATAATCAGAAATTATACAATTTTCCAATATACTTTCTGCATCAATTCTTCACGGTTTTCAAGATGTCTCCTTGTTCTTATTCAGTAAAAACATTGTTTACTTCCATTGGATAAAATTCTGTCCATGGTCATGTGATGGACACACAGGTGCATAGCTCGTTACAGTTACAGTATGTGTATCAGAGCTGTGTCTTCTAAAAATCCCAGCACCGTGTGTCCATCATCCTCTCGGTAACTCTCGCTCTGCCATTCTTGTTTCTGTAATTTCAAGTTTATAAATTCCTGTGGTCTTTTGGTTTGAGATAAGAGGGCACATTTAGTGCTTAAACTTCTTAGTATATCCATTCGAGAGTTATGTAAAACTGTAGATGTATTCCATCCATACAGCAACCTGTATAAGTGGCATGTTCACCACCTACAGACCATCTCCAAGGTCAGCTCTCAAAGCCTTAATGTCTTAAAACCATTACGAAAACATCCGTAACGTCCTCCAAAAGGAAGCGATATGTGAGCTACCAATCAGTACCTACATCTTCCTGTGCCAATCTCTGTAGTCAGATCAGCACCAGAGAAGACAAGTTGTGCAGAAAGGATATGCGCATGCGCTACTTTCAGCACAGTGCCAGGAATCTAGTGTTGTCTCTCTGAACCCCAGGGTGTGTTACGCATGGGGTAGAGTGGTCAGGAGATGCCTCCTTTATAAACTCATTGAACATTTATAGGATACTCCGGAGAACAGAATGGCAGTGGATTTTCTAATCCATCTCCTACAAAACATAAAGGATTTTTATGATAGAGATCCAAAAATAACTGAAACTTTTCCTATAGAGGAAATCACATTATAGTTCGGCAAGTTTAGGACTTTCGATGCCTGAATGCTTTTCATTTACCTGCCAGCAGGTGGCGCTGCTATTAAGCTGCTATTTTTGTGTATAAGTAAGAAAGGCCTGAAAACACGGCAAAAATATAATTTTATAAAATCTTTCCTCCTTACTGTTTATCCACTGATACACCGCCCTAAAGTATAGGAGCACGGCCCGTAAAATACGAAAATGAGGACATGCTCCATAATTCCCAACACGGTTCTACGGCACGGACACCCATCCATAGCGCTACGGAAAGGTGTCCGTGGCCAATAGAACCGAATGGGTCCGTAAAACCACGGACCGTACTACGGTCTGCTGTTTTACGGTCGTGTGCATGGCGCCTCACTGAGCAATAACTGAAACACTTTACATAGCACAACACTACATTATGCATTGAGTTCCACTTCTTCCTATAGTCACAGGATATGCCATAAATACTGATATATGCGGGTCCCAGTTCTGGGACCGGAACCTATCTCAAGTACAGGTGTCCCCCATCCGCGCTTGGTGAGGCAGCCGCTGGATGCAAATTCCAAGCGAGGACTAGTGGAGAGGGGGCAGCACGCATTCTGTTCTGAGGTAGATATGGAAACAGTCGAGCAGCGCTTTTCCAGATATTTGTGTAACTCCCATAAAGTAGAATGGAGAGAGCCACCTCTCTTCTAGTCCCCTCGTGGAATCTGTGGCCAGCGGCCACCACCCCAGGCAAAGTGCGAGTCAGGTGACCCCCATTCTCTATATAGGTGGGGGTACCAGAGCTCGGACCAGCATCTGTCAGACATTTATGGCATATCCTGTTGACATGCTATGAATGTCTAAGTTTGGAATACCCGTTTAAAGAGAAAATGCTGCTGCTTTTTGTGTACAACACATATATTGTCATTTTTAGTTATGCATGTGGGGAGTCCATCATATGTACAGACACGTGAGTGTACCAAAAACCTCACGCCGGAACTTGGGTTACTATGGCTTGGAATTGAGGTTATTCCCAAACAATTCCAAATTGTAATATGTCATATTTTAATATCTGCCACATCAGCTGTAGCGTTCAGATGGAAAATATGTAACGTCCCGACCATCACAGACATCATTAAAAAAGTCAATACAAACTATCAATATGAATATATTTATGCCTGTAGCATACAAAGACATGACCGGTTCTGTAGAGATTGGATGTGCTGGAATAATTCTGTATATGCCATACCACTCCCTTTCTAGTGGGAGGTCATACGTTGTCTGTTGTATACATTTTATTTTTTCTTTATGATGACCTGTATACGTTCTTCACAACATTTATTTTATTTACCTTTCTTTTATTACCCATATTATTTTGAATCCCATTTTCTCAAAATGTTAAAACTTATAGGAATTAACGATTTAATTATTATTTGAGACTAACTATTTACTTCTACCTGCGAGTAGAACTGTTATACACATATATTTTCTGATGTCTCAACTGTTTAATAAAGACATAATGAAACAGAAAAATAGAGAAAATTTAGGATAGAAGTAAAAATATGAATAATAAGAGAGAAAATAGGAACAAAGTAGCTAAGGATATGAAAAACTGTAAGAAATGTGCTTTAAAATGTAAATTTTAAAAGCTAGGTAATGTTGTCATTTATTGTCCATATTAGTGTTGTTATTATTACTTGTAATTACAGGGGCTGTCTGTTTTTGGTTCTTTGTTTTTTTTTTTAGGATTGGGATCTCCAGCATTCAACTGGGGGAACCTGGTAGAAAGCATTCAATTTCCCTGCAGCGCCACCAGAGGGGAAATTTAGAATTACAGATCAATCAATGGGCTGTCTGTGTAATGCCTAGGTCTTCACCGACCCCTTTACTTTTATTTCACCTCATGATGACCATATCAACAATGTTTTTCCAGAATTGTCTGCCTTCTGTTGAGTTTTTTGTTTCTTGATGTTTTGGTCGACAACACATTTCTTGCTCCTCTTCTTTATTGTCTATTTTTCCGACTTTCACTACTATAGCGGGCCACAGATGATACCACATCATACACAATTCTGGTGTTTGCTTATATAATGACATTATTAAAGATCCTTTGCAGGTTTTTCATCCCTAATCTACCAGGTTCTTCCAGTGCTGGCCACCAGGTTAGGAGTGATGACGGCTGATGATTTATTTGTCGCACTATGTTTGTGGAGAGATACTGTAAAATAAGTGTGGTTGACCAGCAGGGGGACTTTTTGTCTTCCTACCAGAGCTTTTCCTTCTGTTCATTACTCCAATGCATCTAAAATAAAAAAAACTAAGAAACTTTGTAAATATTTTTTTTTATTTTATAGATGCATCGGTATATTAATTAAAAAAATAGTTGCAAAGGTATACATACCATTTTTCAACTCTGATATCCTCAGAAGTCTAGCCTATTAATATATAAAAGCCTAGTATATTAAAGGGGTTGTCCACCTTCTGACAACTGATGACCTATCCACCGGATAGGTCATCAGTATGTCATCGGTGTAGGTCCGACACCCGGACCCCGCACCAATAATCTGCTCCGGTGGCCTGCGGGCACGGGATGTTATGGCACATTATGCTATGTACAGGGCCGGAAGCAGTTGGCTCCGTACATAGCATAGTGGCCTTGCTGCTGTACTGCAGTTCTGCTCCTATTCACTTGACTAGGAGCAGAGCTGCTTACTGCAGCTCGGCCGCTATTCTGTGGCCGGAGCTAACTGCTTCCGGCTTGTACGTCCGGTGCACGGAGGTACCAGACCAGCTGATCTGTGCGGGGCCCGGTTGTCGGACCCCCACAGATCATGTACTGATGACCTATCTGGTGGATAGGTCATCAGTTGTCAGAAGCTGGAAAACCCCTTTTAAGTGAATCTCCTCCAAAGTCTGGCTTATTACAAAATCAATACTTAAATTATCAAATCAAAGAATGAAATAGATACACATGCCCATTTGATGACAGTTTTAAGAGACAAAATAGAGATCAAATGGGGGGGGGGGGTTAGGTTAGGTGGGCAGTTTTGTTTTTTGTTTTTCAATGAAATCAAGAAGTTTATCCAATAGTATAAAGGCCCTGATACACTGGCCGTTTTTGGCCGCTGATTGGTGCTCGTTTTCTCCTGTCACACGGAGCTATGGATGGGGACGAGTGGTCATTAGTATGATCGCTCGTCCCCATACATTATTATCGTGTCGGCAACACGTCTCCCTGTTTACACAGGAAGATGTGCTGACGACAACAAACAGGGCAATTATCTGCAACGAGCGTTCTATGAACGCTTGTCTGCCCGATAATCGCGCAGTGTAAAACCCCCTTACGGTTAGGGCCTTGTTTCAGCAGTATTATAAATGGCAATAAACCCATCTATTTCTACTTAGTTTCCATCGTAGCCGGTAGTGATCTGTGGAACTTGTACTTATATAATGATTGTCATTGTCTTTTATCTAATTTAACATCTATTATCAATAAAACAGACAGAACTGTGTCGCTAATATCTGTACATCTGAAGCAAAGTCTGGTACGTTGTAACGCCATGAAAACTCACTGATATGTGCTCCCTGGGGCGTCATTCACGTGTAATGACTGATACTTGTAACTCAGACGCTATCAAAACTATCACAATACCCAAAACCCAAATGTCATCACTGCTTTGTCTGGTAATCACGTCTGTCAGTTACAACCTATACATGACAAATAGTCACTTTGAATTTTAGTAGAACTGTTATGTACCCATGTCCAGCGGTCTGGCATTTAAGTTGGCAAAGATATGATGATCTGGTATTTCGGAAGCAAAGTGGAGCTGTGTGGAATTCAGTGGGAAAATATTTTTTTTTGCAAAACTGGCTCGGTACAATGGCTTCATATTTCTTGTCCAATAGCAGCTGACCTCTAATAATAGCAGTATATTGTAGTACAATTCCAGCCAGGACAATCCCCTTGCAATTAACTGGTCGCGGGGGTCCGGCTGCGGAGACCACCAGAGATCAGTTGCTAATGCCTTCACCTTTCCACTGCAGAGATAGTGGGGAAAAGAATGGGCAATTCTAAAATATTTGGTTGCACTAAGAGACTTCCAGAGCGGGAGCCAATCTTTCCAGTGGCTCTCCACTGCGGCTTATAGAGGAGTCCCAAGCCGGTAACCCTCTCTGTGACGTCTATATGTCCTAATAGGGCATATGTATAATCTGACATCATTGGCATCAGATACCAATAGATTTGAAGAAGTATTCGGCACACAAAATGTAGTTTTTAAATTTTCCAGGTTTTAGTGCGTGCGACGTTTCGGTCAGGAGACCTTATTCAGGCACTTAGTTCCACTGGTTCCTGGTGTATCCAGATGTTCGGTGCTACTGTCTGTATGGCGGCTAACCGCTTCCCAGCATGGCCCGAACAATGGTGACGATATGCTGGGAGATGTTGTTTCACAAAAAAAATCATACCCCCATCATCTCACTGCAGATCATACAGTGACTACAGTGCTGATTAGAGGCAGAATAAACATTTACATTAAGTGGCTCACCGGTGACGTCTCAGATTCTAGTTCTTTTCTTTTCCCTCCAGTCCAGACCTCTATGATGGATTTCTTCTGGACACGACCCATTTCTGAAGTTTTCCACTCGGATGTATTCAGCATCTCACTTTTAAAACATTTCTGCAGCTATAAACAAAGTTAAAATTCTCAATACCTCTAAATATAATAAAGTACCATACACTGGATCCCTGATCATAATAGTACCATACACTGTCCCACACACACACACACACACCGTGTCCCCAGTAGCTAGTGCCCCCATAGCCCCCTGTAGATAGTGACCCCATAGAGCCTCTGTAGATAGTGCCCTACATAGAAGCCCCTGTAGATAGTGTCTCACATACAGCCCTCTGTAGATAGTACCTACATATGGACTCCAGAGCTGCAAGGCAATAGTGCTAACTACTGAGCCACCATGCTGCCCTATATATAGCTTCCCCATAGATAGTGCTCTACGTATAGCCCACCTCTGCAGATAGTCTCACATATAGCTTCCCCTGTATATAGTGCCCCACATATAGCCCATCCCTGTAGACAGTGCCCCACATATAGCCACCCTGTAGCTAGTGCCCCACTGGTAACCCACCCCTGTATATAGTGTCCCACATATAGCCCACCCCTATATAAAGTGCCCTAAAAAATATCTCCCCTATATTCTCTACATATAGCCCATCCCTGTATATAGTGTCTCACATATAGCTCCCCCTGTATATAGTGCCCCACATATAGACCCCCGTGTAGATAGTGCCCCACATCCCCACATATAGACCCCCCCTGTAGATAGTGGCCCACATATAGACCCCCCTGTAGATAGTGGCCCACATATAGACCACTCCTGTATATAGTGGCCCACATATAGACCCCCCTGTATATAGTGGCCCACATCCCCACATATAGACACCGCTGTAGATAGTGCCCCACATCCCCACATATAGACACCCCCTGTATATAGTGGCCCAAATATAGACGACCCCCCTTGTAGATAGAGCCCCCACTATAGATAATGCCAGTCACAGTTTTATTATAAAAAAAACAAAAATCTTTACATACTTACATGATCCTGTTGCCACGCAGTCTCTTCTGAGCAGGTCTGCTGGAGCTGAACGACGCGTCGTTCAATGACGCTGATTGGCGGGGCAGAATTAATTGCCCCGTCAATCGGCACCTTTCAAGCACGGAAGCGGCGCGATGACGTCATTGCGCCGCTAGCGTCGTTGAAAGGCGCTGATTGGCGGGGCAAGTCATTTTGCCCTGCCAATTAGAGTCATTGCAAGGGACATGCCCGGCCATTCAGCGCTAATGCATGTATTTGGCTGTCGCCAGCACTGGGCTTATGGGGGGGGGGGGGGCGTGTCGGCTGGCGGCACGGGCCCCCTCAAGCCATGGGCCTAGTAGCAGCCGCTACAGCTGCTACCGCGGTAGTAACGCCACTGGGCATAAGGATTTGTGCTGAAATCATGGTAAATGTTATTTTAGAATCCTTCATATAGGCTTTTTTTTTTTTTAGTCTGTCCTGACCAGGATTTACTGATATCACTGTTTCAGGGCAAAATTTCACAGCATAGAATGTCACATTTTAAAGGTATTTTTATTTCTTAGGGTCATTTTATACCGGCCCATTTTGGGTCGTGTAAAAGAGCGCCGATCAACAAGGTCGTTGATCGGCGCTCATTTGCTCCTGTCACAAGGAGCTATGTATGGGGACGAGCGCTCGTTACTCCGATCACTTGTCGCCATACATTTCTATCATGTCGGCAGCACGTCTCCCTGTTTACACAGGGTGATGTGCTGCCGACAACAATAATATTTTATGCTGCATAAAAGATACGATTAGCCGATGAACAAGCTTTTTCTCGTTCATCGGCTGATCATTGCGCTGTTTACACAGGGCAATGATCAGGAACTAGCGTTTTATGAAACACTTATCACCACAGGATAGTTGATAAGTGTTTGATTTCTGGGGGTTCCACCTCTGGGACCCTCACCGATCAAGAGAACAGGAGCCCCTTTGTCCTTATGTCCTTTGTCCCCTTATGAACGGAGCGGCAGGTCACGCATGTGCCCTGCCGCTTCATTCATTCTCTATGGGACTGTCGGAAATAGCCAAGAACAGCGCTCGGCTATCTCCAGCAGTCTTATAGAGAATGAATGGAGCGGCAGGGCACATGTGTGACCTACCACTCTGTTCATAAGGGAATTCGGGACCACCGTTTTCTTGATCTGTGGGGGTCCCAGAGGTGGGACCCCAGCGATCAAACACTTATCACCTATCCTATGGATAGGTTATAAGTTGTTGTGGTGGAACAACCCCTTTGATATTCTCTGTAGTATTTTCAATTATTGTTTCCAAGTAAAACAGGTGGTTAATTGAAAAAAATTAAACACTACAAGACAAATGAAAGTTCATTAGGAGGATAAGACCTTCAACAACTGAAAATTATGATTTGGAGAAAACTCTGGTTCCACAAGCCAATATCTTCAGGTCTATCCTACTGTAGAAGATCATGTAAAAAGAGAATGTTGGGTTTGAAACCAATGAGGTGAGTTGTCTGGTTGGTCACCCTGTTCAGCTGGAGCTCCTATAATTGTATCAGTCTCCTATGCTATATCAAAGTACACAGGAGATATGAAAGGGCAAGTAATGATGTATCCACAGTCTTAGGGCTTATTCAGACAAACTTAAAATACGTCCGTGCAACGCGCGTGATTTTCACGCGCCTCGCATGGACCTATGTTAGTCTATGGGGCCGTGCAGACAGTCCGTGATTTTTGCGCAGCGTGAGCCCGCTGCGTAAAACTCACGACATGTCCTATATTTGTGCGTTCTTCGCGCATCACGCACCCATTGAAGTCAATGGGTGCGTGAAAATCACGCGCACCACACGGAAGCACTTCTGTGGGACGCGCGTGATTCGCGCAACAGCAGTAAAAAGTATGAATGAAAACAGAAAAGCACCACGTGCTTTTCTGTTTTCAAACATACAAACAGAGTGTCATAATGATGGCGGCTGCGCGAAACTCACGCAGCCGCGCATCATACGGGGATGACACATGGAGCTGTTAAGTGCCTTTTGCGCGCGCAAAATGCCACGTTTTCTGCGCGCGCAAAACGCACACGCTCGTGTGAATCCGGCCTCAGATAGGGTAGAAATCAGGAGAAAATATAAAGGGGGAAGGTGGATGATCACACATTTGTAGATGCCTTCATGAACATGTCCTTGGAAGAGAATGGTTGATGGTGTCTAAGAACTTGAAAACAGTCAAGACATTCTCTAATAGTTCTTAAAGGTAATGTGTCGCTAGAAAATATATATATATTTTTTTTTAGTTAAACAGTTAGTGTATACATGATTAGACATTGTTATAATTTTTTTTTATTTTTTCACAAGTCAGGAAATATTATAAATTAGATTCTAATTTATAACATTTCCCTGTGCTGGTCACTAGAGGGAGCAATTCCCAAAATTGCAGCATTGGCATGTGGTAAAGCAACCACATTGCTTTATGCTGCAAATTTGGTGTAAACACACACGCTCTAGTGAGCTCACAGAATCCCCCCTCCCTTATCCTTGCTAGTGCCAGGAGAAAGGAGGGGATTGAATGTTCAAGCCTCCTACACTGTGTGCCGCCATTTTTTGAGCGAATACACAGTGTAGTAGGCTTACCATGACTTACCTGCTCCTGCCGCCGCCTCTCCCTCCGGTCCGTCTGCTCCCTCCGCTTGCTTCTAAACACATGCCCGGAAGCCGCAACCGGAAGTAGTCATCTTACTGTCCGGCCGCGGCTTCCGGTCCACAAGAAAATGGCGCCGGATGTCGCTCGGCCGAAGACCTTCCATTTGGACTGTGTGGGAGCGGCGCATGCGCCGTTCCCACACAGACGGCGTACACCATAGTGAATGGAACGGCTCCCGTTTGCATCCTCTATGGGGCTGTATGTGCCGTATTCCATGTCTGTATGTGTCGTTAATCGACACATACAGAGATAAAAAAAAAAATGGCAGCCCCCATAGAGAAGAGAAAGTTTGAAAAAAAAAAAGTAAAACACAACCACACAAATAAATAAACTTTTTTTTAATAAAACACTAAAAGCAAATTCATCTAAAAAATATTTTTAGATGAGGCGACACCCTTCCTTTAAACTATTAAAGAATTAGATTCTTTGCTTCTATCCATTACGCCATCTTTAGACTTGTTTTGATCAAGATAGCCTTTGAAGCTTCTAGAACAATTGATAAAATGTTGTTACAGAAACTTTGGCCTATGTCAAAGTGTTACAATTTTTCATTGACTATAGAGGCAGGTGATAGTTGACCCATACATTTTCACCTAGTACAGCAAAGCAGCAAAAATAAATAAATTTAGAGAAACTGATAGTATTAGGCTATGTTCAAACAGTTTTGATGGCAAGAATAACACAGCATGCAGCACTACAGAACACTACAGAACGCCATTATAAGTCAAAGGGTTCCATTAGGCACCGCTTGGGTCCGTTATATGACAAACCCAGCACAGTTCTGTGGCTTCCATTATAAACAAGAGCCACGATGTAGATGTGAAATATGTCAAGCACAAAGTCTCACTAAAAAAATAATAATAATAAAAATAAAATTTTTATTATATATGCAACAAGAACAGGCGCTGTTGAAACAAATAATTCTGCTTATAAATTGAAATGAATCTGATGTTAAGGTTGATTTAATTGGCATATCATAAATATTCTTGTCTGGTTTGGAAATAGCCAAGGAGCGAGAAGAAGGGGGTTCCCCCTTCTTAGAGCCCACTCAGAATGTAGAGTAGCTACAAAGAGTATCTTTTAACCTGGAGAACCCACTGAATTCATGCATTATCCAGATAGCATATTGATTTTTATAATCATTGTGTAATGCTTAATTTTTTCTGTGGAGGAGCTGCAGGGAAATTGAGCACTTGCTGTTAGAGTTCTCCACAGATTACTGCTGATCACGGAGCGTACCATCAGTTGGACACCCTGTGATCAGCTTATCATTAGAGGACCCTTATTTCAAAGAATGGACAACCACTTTAACAAAATGTGGATTTCTACAAACAATTGTATTATCACACAGTCAACTCTGTATGCTTTAATTCCTGCAAACAGGTCAGCAGCACCAAGACTTGATGTTTACTCTCTCTTCAAACATATGGACTAGATTTATAGACCTGGACTGAGTTAGCAACCATATATTCCAACTAATTATTTATACCTTCTTTATTATGCCTCCATAAATCGAGGTCTATTAAGATGACTCTTCCTCTGCTAAACTAGATTCATGTATTATTCTCAAGACACAGTTATAAATACTTGCAGATTTTTTTGATGCCACAAATCCTTTTTCCAGGATGAGCTGAATTAAAACAGTAATAAAAATTACAATAAATATGACTATTTGTTTTATTGCAGTATTGGAATTTAGGGAATTTACAGGTCTCATGGTAGAAAAGAGTGTAGTAGATTAACCTCTGGGGGTCAGTGATGCATTGACAGGTGTCAGGAGGGAGGATCTAAGAAGATATTACTTACAATTAATGAGTTAGTTCATTGTTATACTGCTCAAATGAAGAACATTTTCACGAGAATCGTTATCTGAATCAACTACTGATAAAATACATACAGTAAAATTCCTGTTAGCAGACTTGGTGGGTCCATCACTAGCAGTAGGGAGATACCAAATTTGCAGAAAGTCGATTCTGTGGACCCTTGCTGCTAAGGATGCTGTGGAGGTCAGTGGAGTACCAACTACTGTGAGCACTGGCACTCTCCAGTACAAAGTGGCAGTGGTGCTAGGAAAGCGCCTTGTTCCTAAAGCGCCAATCGTGCCTCACATAACCTTTTTCGGAGGCTGTATGATTAGCCATTGACTATAATGGGCTAACTATGTGGATTCCGAAAAAAAGCTGAGTGGAGATGAACGGTCACAGAGCTTTCATAGCGCCGCAGCCACTTCATTCTAGTGTGTGCTTACAGCGGTTGGATCCCCATCCTAACAACAATCCATCGATGTCTTTATTAAAGCAACCACTTGAAAGTGATTGTCCACCCATGGAGACCATTTAGCTTTTTTTTTTTCTTAAATAGGTCCAAAATGCTGCCTTGATTCATTTCCTAATGTATCTTAATAGGGGTTGGAGCTCCATTTATCTATTACAGAGCTCCAAATCCCTTGCACAGCCATAAAGGTAAATAGTAAACTCTGCCACCACTAGGGGGAGCTTAGGAGCTTACTGCATACTGTAAATAATAGCACAGTATTCAGTAAGCTCCTAAACTCCCCCTAGTGGTGGCAGAGTGTGATATTTAACTCTATGGCTATGCAGGGGTTTTGGAGCTCTGTACCAGAAAAACTGAGCTCAAACTGCTATAAAGTTATATTAATATTTCAACCAGCACAGAATGTTGGATCTAAAAACGACATTGTGTTAAAAGGTGGCCATTTACTTCAAGTATGTATATATATATATATATATCCACACAAATATATGTTTTCATATGCGAACCCAAGGAGGCGGGATTATGAGAATTTTACTGTCAATTCTTCACTCTGTAGTACAGTACAATGCTTACTGGTTACATAGTTAGTACGGTTGAAAAAAAGACACATGTCCATCAAGTTCAACCAAAGGATGGGAAAAGGGAAGGTAAAAATTTCTACACATAGGAGCTAATATTTTTTTGTTCTAGGAAATTATCTAAGCTTTTTTTAAAGCCATCTACTGTCCCAGCTGTGACCAGCTCCTGCGGTAGGCTATTCCATAGATTCACAGTTCTCACAGTAAAGAAGACTTGTCGCCTCTGCAGATTGAACCTTTTTTTTTCTCCAGACGGAGGGAGTGCCCCCTTGTTTTTTCAGGGGATTTTACATGAAACAGGATTTCACCATATTTTTTGTATGTGCCATTAATAGATTTATATAAGTTAATCATGTCCCCCTTAGTCATCTTTTTTCAAGGCTAAATAGGTTTAATTATTTTAATCTTCCCTCATAACTTAGATTCTCCATGCCCCTAATTAGCTTCGTTGCTCTTTTTATTTTTTCCAACTCCAGGGCATCCTTTCTATGAACTGGAGCCCAGAACTGAACTGCATATTCTAGATGAGGCCTCACTAATGCTTTGTAAAGTGGTAATATTACATCCCTGTCCCGCGAGTCCATGCCTCTTTTAATACACGACAATATCCTGCTGGCCTTTGAAGCAGCTGATTGACATTGCATGCTGTTATTTAGTTTATGATTTACAAGTACACCCAGATCCTTCTCATCAAGTGACTCCCCTAGTGTAGCTCCACCCAAGGAGATATGATGTTTAATGATTAATACTTTACAATGGATTAATGGCATAAAATAATTACATTTTATGCTTGTGAGACAACTACTGAGTCCGTCTTTACACGTGTCCTTTATGTACTTGAGCCCTATGCCCAGCCGTCCCTCCAGCGTTCTTCTCTTCATTCTCTCTTCACATCTGGCCACTGCTGTTCTGTATAATTATTACAGAGTCACAGGCTGGCGAAGGAATCTCTGTATGCCCCTCTTAATACCAGGACTGATGGCATTGCTAATGTAATTAAGGGGAATATTATGAGGTCCCAGTGTCAAGGCAGATGGTGTCCGGCTGGCACTGCTAGCTGGGCAGCCCCACACAAGTGCATTCAGAATGAAGGGGAAAGGCTAGCATGCTTTTAACCCATATGATGCTACATGTTGTCTTTTAGAGCAATAGCCGTTAATTTTGTTAATATAGTTATGGCATTAATGGGGTCTTTCCATCACAATAAGTGATGACATATCACTAGGGTATACCATCAGTTACTGTGTTGCTGTGCAGGAAGAAACACAAAGGGGCCTCAATATCTTGGTTCTCCGTACCAGTCCCAACAGTGGAGTAGATATAAGGGTTACATATGTAGCAATCACACCAAGGTCTTGGTATTTAAGGGGACCCAGAGACCCCTCTGCCACAAGAAAAGATACCAGTATTAGAAATCACAAATAGTATGTAGGAACCTTATTACAGATTTCTACATTGGGGCCGAGGAACTTTAAAGAGGCTCTGTCACCACATCATAAGTGCCCTGTCTCCTATATAAGGAGATCGGCGCTATAATGTAGGTGACAGTAATGCCTTTTATTTCGAAAAACGATCTATTTTAAACCACTTTATGAGAGATTTTTGCTTTATGCTAATGAGTTTCTTAATGCCCAAGTGGGCGTTGTACAGAGGAGTGTATGACGCTGACCAATCAGTGACCAATCAGCGTCATGCACTCCTCTCCATTCATTTACACTGCACTAGCGATATAGTTATGTGCAGCTACATACACAAACACTAACATTAATGCAGTGTCCTGATAATGAATATACATCACTACCAGCCTGGACGTGATGTTTTTTCAGAATCCTGACATGTCTGTAGCGTCTCTGTGAGATTCCAGCAATGCAAGCATAATCTCGCGAGATTACGATGTAACCTGTGATTTCAAACGAGATTACGCTTGCATTGCTGGAATCTCACAGAAAAGATTCAGACGTGTCAGGATTCTGAATAAACATCACGTCCAGGCTGGAGGTAATGTATATTCATTGTCAGGACACTACAGTAAGGTTAGTGTTTGTGTATGTAGCTGCACATAACGATATAACTATATCACTAGTGCAGTGTAAATGAATGGAGAGAAGTGCATGACGCTGATTGGTCACTGATTGGTCAGCGTCATACACTCCTCTGTACAACACCCACTTGGTCTAAAGTAAAACACGCCCTGTTGGGCATTAAGAAACTCATTAGCATAAAGCTAAAAATCGCTCATAAAGTGGTTTAAAATAGATAGTTTTTCTAAATAAAAAGCATTACTGTCGCCTACAATATAGCGCCGATCTTCTTATATAGGAGATAGGGCACTTATAATGTGGTCACAGAGCCTCTTTAAGTCACGCCTCTGGATTTGAACCCCATGATCAGAATGTTCGCAAAATACCAATACATTCAATGATGGAAATACTCCTTCAATATATTGTGTGTTTGTGTTATGTATATATATATATACATATATATATATATATATATATATATATATATATATATATATATATATATATATATATATATATATATATATATATATATATACATATGCAGATGTGCTATGCCACTTATGCACTGCGCCATTTTAATACACTATTTGATAGGCGTTCTACATAAACAGAGTAGCGTGCCATTTCATACGTTGGTGCTTGCTACATTTGTATATACAGTATGTGTGTGGTTGTGCATATATATGTGAAGGACTAGAGTTTGAACAAAATATAACTTTTACTAATATCATATAAAAAAGTGTGTAGAGATAAGCACACTAAAAAAGACGCTTTCCAACAATAATATTTCTCCCTATTGCAGGAACAATCAATGCAGTTATTCAGTCTTTCCCGTATTGGTAAACTGCACAATTAGTGGATACAGTTGTGCAGATGACCCTTAAATTCATTCACAGGGTATATACAATGCTCCCAGATAAACCGCATCGCTTTATACAAAAAACAGGTGTTTTTCCAGGTCATCCAAACTTAGGCCTCATGCACACGACCGTAAAAACTCCCGTTATTACGGGTCGTAATTACGACCCGTTATAACGGGCTCATAGACTTCTATTGGCCACGGGTACCTTCCCGTTTTCTTACGGAAAGGTGCCCGTGCCGTTGAAAAAGATAGAACATGTCCTATTTCAGGCCGTAATAACGGCACGGGCAGCCCATAGAAGTCTATGGAGCTCCCGTAATGACGGGTGACTACATGTGTGCATCCGTAATTACGGGAGCGTTGCTCGACGACGTCAGTAAATAGTCACTGTCCAGGGTGCTGAAAGAGTTAACTCTTTCAGCACCCTGGACAGTGAATTCCAATCAGAATATAGAGAAACCTGTAAAAAAAAAAAAAAAAAAGACGTTCATACTTACCGAGAACTTCCTGCTTCCTCCAGTCCGGTCTCCCGGCCGTTGCCTTGGTGACGCGTCCCTCTCGACATCCGGCCCGACATCCCTGGATGACGTTTCAGTCCATGTGACCGCTGCAGCCAATCACAGGTCAATCACAGGCTGCAGCGGTCACATGGACTGCCGCGTCATCCAGGGATGTCGGGCTGGATATCAAGAGAGTGACGCGTCACCAAGACAACGGCCGGGTAAGTATGAATTTCTTTTACTTTTACCTCGGAAAGGGCTGCCCCTTCTCTCTATCCTTTACTGATAGGCTGGGTTCACACGACCATGTTACGTCCGTAATGTACGGAACGTATTTCGGCCGGAAGACCCGGACCAAACACACTGCAGGGGGCCGGGCTCATAGCATCATAGTGATGTACGACGCTAGGAGTCCCTGCCTCTGCGTGGAACTACTGTCCCGTGCTGTAATCATGATTACAGTACGGGACAGTTGTCCGGCAGGGAGTCCTAGCATCGTACATCACTATGATGCTAGGAGCCCGGCTCCCTGCACCCCATTTTAAAAACTAGACCCCTCAAAGTATTCAAAACAGCATTTAGAAAGTTTTTTAACCCTTCAGGCATTTCACAGGAATTAAAGCAAAGTGGAGGTGAAATTTGCAAATTTCATTTTTCTTGCTGAATTTCAATTGTATTCAATTTTTTTTCTGTAACACAGAAGGTTTTACCAGAGAAACACTACTAAATATGTATTGTCCAGATTCTGCAGTTTTTAGAAATGTCCCACATGTGGTTCTACTGCGCTCGTGGAATAAAACACAAGCCCTAGAAGCAAAGAAGCACCTCGTGCATTTTGAGGCCTCTTTTTTTATTAGAATATATTTTAGGCAGCATGCCAGGTTTGAAAAGGTGTTGAGGTGCCAAAACAGTAGGAATCCCCCAATAGTGTCCCCATTTTGGAAACTACACCCCTCAAGGAATTTATTTATGGTTGTTGTTACCATTTTGACTGCACAGTTTTTTCACAGCACCTATTTGAATTGGGCTGTGAAATTAAAAAAATGACATTTTTTCCAATAAGATGTCATTTGTGATCAAAATTTCTTATTTTCACAGGGAACAAAATACCCCATTTTGTTGCCCAATTTGTCCTTAGTGCGGCAATACCCCATTTGTGGTGATAAACTGCCGTTTGGGCCCATGGGAGGCCTCAGAAGGGAAGGAGCGCTGTGTGTTTGTTGGAGTCCAGATTAGCTGGATTGGTTTTCGGGTGCCATGTCGCATTTGCAGAGCTCCAGAGGTATCAAAGCAATGGAAACCCACCATAAGTGACCCCATTTTGGAAACTACACCCCTCAAGGAATTCAAATATGGTTTTTGTTACAATTTTGACCGCACAGTTTTTTCACAGCACCTATTTGAATTGGGCTGTGAAATGAAAAAAATTTCATTTTTTCCAATAAGATGTCATTTTTTATCAAAATGTCTTATTTTCACAGAGAACAAAATACCCAATTTTGTTGCCCAATTTCTCCTGAGTGCAGCAATACCCCATTTGTGGCGATAAACTGCCGTTTGGGCCCATGGGAGGCCTCAGAAGGGAAGGAGCGCTGTGTGTTCTTTGGAGTGCAGATTTTGCTGGTTTGGTTTTCGGGTGCCATGTCGCATTTGCAGAGTCCCAGAGGTATCAAAGCAACGGAAACCAACCAGAAATGACCCCATTTTGGAAACTACACCCCTCAAGGAATTCATTTATGGGTGTTGTGACCATTTTGACCACATAGTTTTTTCACAGAACTTATTTGAATTGGGCTGGGAATTAAAACAAAATTAATTTTTTCCAATAATATGTCGTTTTGGCTGAAAATTTCTTATTTTCACAAGAAACAAAATACCCCATTCTGTTGCACAATTTGTTCTGAGTGCCACAATACCCCATTTGTGGTGATAAACTGCGGTTTGGGCCCATGGGAGGGCTCAGAAGGAAAGGACCACCATTTGGCCTACTGGGGATTTTCTGGTGAGAAGTCATGTATGCAGAAGCCCCTCAGGTACCAGTACAGTTGAAACCCGCAAGAAGTGACCCCGTTTTAAAAACTACACCCTTAAGGCATTCATCTAGAGGTGTAGTGAGCATTTTGACCGGAGACATACACCCCATAAACTGTAATGTGGGTTCTCCTGGGTACGGCAATACCCTACATGTGGCTGTTATAAGCTGCCTGGGCACACAGCAGGGCCCAGAGGGGAAAGATGAGGGGGGATAAGCTGTGCGGAGTACATCAGGGTAAGTAAAATTGTGGTAAATTATAAACCAAGGGATGTATGATAAATTTTAAAACACTCTTTCATACAGAGCTCTGGTTTTTCGGGACACGTGTCACATTGATATATTGTGTCCTCCCTTATCCTCCTCTTATAGCAGACTTTTGCACCTCTTTTGACTTTTTCCCTTCTTGCCAGTTTGGGGAACTTCTCCTGGAAAGTGTTGCCCTGGTACGATGCGTGTGGCCTCGCTTCCAGAAGTACTGGGTGCCCCCCCCCCTTCTTGGTCCCTAAAGATTAGGTTCTTGATAATCACCTCTTGAAATTCCAGGAAAGTTCCCCTCTGGCCTGTACATCGACGTAGCATGTACACATTGTACAAAGCCATCTGTATGATGTGCACGTCCAGCTTCTTATACCACACCCTCGATTTCCGCATAGCGCTGTAGGGCTTCAGGACTTGATGTGACAAGTCCACCCCTCCCATGTACCTATTGTAGTCTAGGATGCAGCCTGGTTTGGGGGTCTCTGTACTGGTACCTCGTACAGGTACATGGGTACTGGTGTGACATCTCTCTTGTCCTTGTACTTGACACACAATATGTTGCTGCTAGATTGTGCCCTGCTCTCACCCCTTCTTGTTTGCCCAAGCAGAGTCTTAGGGAGGCCTCTCAGATTTTTTCTAGCAGTGCCGCATGCCGCAGGACTGGAAGCGAGGTGGTTGAAGAGTGGGACGCTGGTATAAAAATTATCCAGGTAGAGGTGGTGACCCTGGTCCAGCAGTGGGTGCACCAAATCCCACACAATTTTTGCATTAACTCCCAGTAAGGGGGGGCATTCTGGGGGCTGAATACTGCTGTCCTTCCCTTCATATATCCTAAACCTGTAGGTATACCCTGATGCACTCTCGCACAGCTTATACATCTTCACACCATACCTTTTCCTCTTACCCGGCAGGTACTGGTGGAATTGAACCCTCCCTTTAAAATGTACCAGGGACTCATCAATAGAAATACAATTCTCGGGGGTGTATGCTTGGCAAAAACCGGGCACTGAAACGGTCTAATAGGGGTCTCCGTTTATACAAACGGTCAAAACTGGGGTGATCTCGGGGTGGGCACGGCTCATTATCAGTATAATGTAAGAAGCAAAGTAGTGCCTAATTTATTTATTTTTTTAGGTTACAGTTCAGTTCTGAAGTTGCTTTGAGGGGCCCATATATTAGAAACCCCTATCAAACACCCCATTTTAGAAACTAGACCCCTCAAAGTATTCACAACAGCATGTAGAAAGTTTATGAACCCTTTAGGTGTTTCACAGAAATGTAGAGAAATGTAGAGGTGAAATGTAAATAATTTTTTTTGTCAGAAAATCCTCTTTATACCATTTTTTTTGTAACACAAAAAGTTTTATCAGAGAAACGCAACTCAATACTTATTGCCCAAATTCTGCAGTTTTGAGAAATATCCCACATGTGGCCCTAGTGCGGTAATGGACTGAAGCACCGGCCGCAGAAGCAAAGGAGCACCCAGTGGATTATGAGACCTCTTTTTTTATTAGGCACCATGTCCGGTTTGAAGAGGTCTTGTGGTGGCAAAACAGTGGAAACCCCCCAAAAGTGACCCCATTTTGGAAACTAGACCCCTTCAGGAATCCATTGTAGTTTTCTTGGGGTGCATGCGGCTTTTTGATCAGTTTTTATTCTATTTTTAGGCGGCATGGTGACTAAAAAACAGCAATTCTACTATTGTTTTTTTATTTTATTTTTTTTACAGCGTTCACCGTGCGCTATAAATGACATATTCACTTTATTCTGAGGTGCGATACGATCACGGCGATACCAGATGTTTATACTTTTTTTTTATGTCTTATGGCGTTTGCACAATAAAATACGTTTTGTAAAAAATCATTCACTTTTTGTGTTACCTTATTCTGAGAGCCAAAACTTTTTTATTTTTCCATCAATAAAGCCGTGCGAGGACTTATTTTTTGCGTAACGAACTGTAGTTTCGATCAGGACCATTTTTAGGTACATGCGACTTTTTGATCTCTTTTTATTCCATTTTTTGGGAGGTGAAGTGACCAAAAATTGTGATTCTGGTACGGTTTATTATTATTTTCTTTTACGGCGTTCACCGCGCGGGATAAATAACGAAATAATTTTGTAGTTCAGGCCGTTACGGACGCGACGATACCAATTATGTATAGTTTATTTGTTTGTTTATATATTTTTATTAATAATAAAGAACTGATAAGGTAAAAAGGGGGATTTTTACTTTTAAAACTTTTATTTTCTTATTTTTACACATCTTTTTTAACTTTTTTTTAACTTTATTACTTTGTCCCATTAGGGGACTTGAGGGCAGGAGGCCCTGATCGCTATTCTAACACACTGCACTACATGCGTAGTGCAGTGTATCAGAGCTGTCAGCTACTCACTGACAGCAAGCATAGTGGGTCCTGACTTTGTAAGGACCCACTAGGCTTCCATCGATGGCATAGACGGACGCCATTGTTTGGTGTCCGGTTGCCATAGTCACCATCGCCGGCCGCTATCGTGTAGCAGGCCGGCGATGGCAGCTTAACCCCTAAAAAGCCATGATCGCTATTGAACACGGCTTTTCAGGGGTTAATCAGCGGGGACACAGCGATCGGTCCCCGCTGTAGGAGCTTGACAGCTGCTGTACGAGACAGCAGCTGTCACAGCTCCTGTATGTGTCAGGAGGACGGCCGAAATGGCAGTTACTCCCGAGACGTACTATTAGGTCATGGAGCGCGAACGCTATGGTTACCATGACCTAATAGTACGTCCAGGAGCGGGAAGGGGTTAACCGTAACTCAATAGTCATAGTTAGAATAACTTATTTTTAGACAGTGATGATAATCTCTTACATTCCTTGAGAGCAATAATAACCTAGGGCAGTGCCATTTCCTAGTTTCATGAAAGGTATTAAACATTTAATTAGATGCAGAATCGAATTCCAGATTTACTTAGAGTCTTTCCACACCCTGGTAACTAACCAAACCTGTATGACTGGTCTGGGAAAATAAACTATAAAGACAATAACTTACATATAGCATAAAACAACGGTTTTTTTTCTTGTACAACTTTCATGAATATAAACTTTATTTTTTGTATATAAGAAGATGGAATCTACCTAGGCTTAATTTAGCACATTATGATTAATTGTACATTAGTAATAATACATATTAAAAAAAATGATCTTGCAACTGGCAATTTTATTACACCCTGAGGCACAGTTATTCAAGAATTTTTTAATTCCACCCAGAGAACTTTGAGACATGTTAAAAGTTGTCATTGGTGGGGGTCTTGGGTTTTTAGAACCCCATAACTTGTTAGAACCATCCTTCTAAAGTGCCTATTAGAGAACATAGCAGCTTTGGCCTCTGGCTTTCTCCTCCAGCATACATGCTTCCAAGCATGGCGCTATCTATATTGACTGTGCTGCCAGCTGCAGGAATTGATGAATTTCATGGCTGCCCCTTTCTCCTTCCTGGACTATAAAATAGTGAAATTTCCAGGGTCTATAGTTGGCCGCTGCTTACCCAGATAGCTGTATTCTAAAATTAGACATAACTGCTAATGTCAGCCTATAAAATTAAACTAATATAGCCATAAAGGAACTTCATAATATTCAAGTGTGGTTTAATTAATATATGCAATATAATTGCACATGAGTTTGGCTATGCAAATTATGGCAGGGTTAGGTTTAGGCCTAATGCACATGACCATGGGTGCCATGTCCTATCTTTTCACAGATCAGAGAGTCAGTCCATTTTCATGGACCCGATTCACCCGCTACAGTGAATGGTTCAGTGAAAACTATCGGGTGCCACTCGGATTTAGTGAAAAACGGCCCGGGTGGCAGTCAGTCATGTGCAATTGGCCTTAGTGATTCTTTGCCGCTTTAGTCTGTGCTATGAGAATTCTTAGGAAGCCGCAACATGAAGGGACATATAGTTATATGGTTGTAGTGATATGTCCGTGAATACTACATGGTCAGTGTGTATTCGCTTATAACTACACTGAATGTCTAGTTTATCAGAGATACCCATATAGTGGAGGGTTGGACCTCCTTTGGCCTTCAGAACTTCCTGACATGCGGCAGGATAGCTACTCGCAGTTGCCTCTAAAGTGTGGTTTTGCCATAGGGTAAACAGCTACCATGAAGGGGTGAACTTGGTCGGCCACAATGCTTAGGTAAAGCCTTACTGTTCAAACGTCCATCCGCAAGTATCAGAGGACCCAGGATGTGCCAAGAAAACATTCCCCACACTATTACTCCACCTCCACCAGCCTGAGCTGTTCACACCTCGCAGGAAGAGTACATTGATTCATGATGATTTCGCCTAATTCTGACCCTCCCATCACCATTTTGCAACAGAAATCTGGACTCATCTAACCAGGTGATGTTTTTTCACGGCTTAGTGATCCAATTTTTGCACTCTTTTGTCACTGGAGTTTCGCCTTTCTATTTCCCTTATGCAGAAATGGCGCTCAAACTGTTCGTCTGCTGTTATAGGCCATCCGTGCTAAGGAACGACGAGTTGTGCATTTCGACACATTACTTGCAATTTACTTGACTGTGCTCCGCCTGTTCGTCAGAACGGTTCTTGACCTCCTCATCTGTAATCGGGGTATTCTATCTATCTATCTATCTATCTATCTATCTATCTATCTATCTATCTATCTATCTATCTATCTATCTATCTATCTATCTATCTATCTATCTATCAAGAAAATGGCGACAGCACACTGCGAACACCAATGCCTCCCCAGCCGCTAAATATAAATAAATATGTATTACTGCTAAATCTACTTACAATAGGGAGGTTCTTAGCGCACATTTTGATCAAATTGTGTAAGCCCACCTGCCACAACAAGGCGACCTCTATGTGGTGGGAACCTACGCTGCACATACACCCAGAACTGGGACTAAGCCTACATATATATCTGGGGATGGTAGGAACCAGCATTAAACTAATTAAAATCACCCAGGGCAGAGTGGGAGGAGTGCAAAAATGGAGGCAGTCACTAACCCCACATATATGGATCACATAAACAACACAAAAAAATTTGAACAGCACATTCCAACTAAATGAAACAAAACAAAACATGTATACAGGTGCAAGAACGCCTGTGCCTGCAAATTTATACAGGAAGAAAAGTGATCACAGCACCGCAGACTCAAAATGAAGTACAGTGTAATGGGTGCAAGCCTCAAAGGAACCTGATCCAGAGTCCCATGAATGGAATCCACAAATATCAAAAGACAAGGCAGCACATCCAAATTAAATGGGAATTATTCCCCCACAAGTGCTGGTGTGGGTGAATAAATTCTCATTTAATTTGGATGTGCTGCCTTGTCTTTTGATATTTGCAAATTTATACAGCACACAAGAAAATGGTGTCAGTACACTGCGAACAGCTAAATCTACTTACAATAGGGAGATTCTTAGCGCACATTTTGATTCAACTGTGTGAGCCCATCTGCCACAACAAGGCGACATCTATGAGGTGGGAACCTACGCTGCACGTACACCATATATCTATCTATCTATCTATCTATCTATCTATCTATCTATCTATCTATCTATCTATCTATCTATCTATCTATCTATCTATCTATCTATCTATCGGAATCCGATCAGGGAAACGGACACAAAAATGAATAATAGGGGCCCTCTCTCTGCCGCTGACAATTGCTGCTACCCACTGGTACCACTACTCACCGCTGCCCATATAAAATTATCCCCAGCGGTAGTTAGTTCGGAGAAAAGAATAGGCCCCATTATATTGTAGGGCTCCTTCCCTTCTCCAAAGCAACTACTGTTGGGGCCCTCCTTTATAAGGTCCTGGCTCTGGCCAGTGCTAAAACCTTGTGTGAGGCAGCTATATTATCTATCTAATCTATCTATCTATCATCTATCATCTATCGATCTATCATGACTGCCAATTTCTACACCATCTAAAAATATAATAAAGCAATCCTACCAACATCAAACCATATTATACCATCAATACCTGGACTGCTAGAGAATGCGTCTATGCTCTTCTCTTCCTTACCAGCCATTCCTGCTAATTGTCTAGTGATGACTCAATATTGGATAGATAACTTCATTGCTAATAATTAGTAAGTTACAGAAAAATTAATATTTCTAATTACTGTTTATTGCATGTCAGTAATCCAGCATATCCCAATTTTACTTGCCTTTTTTTTACTGTCAAGACTGTAATTCTTTGATATAGACATTCATTCATAATTCAATAAATCAATCTATCAACTTCTGAGAAAAATGTTTTATGAGTGACAGTCCCTGAAATGTCTTGTAGCTCTCACTGATCCCGGTATATGTAAAGACTAAATGTTAATAAAATATTTACATGGTGTGACACGTGTAAATGAGGTAGAAGCTACAACCATCAAGTTTATAGACCCAGGAATTCTATATCACCATATTAATAGTGCAGGCTATGGTTATGAAAAGGAGTACATTTTATGATAAGGTCAGGGCACATCAGACGTGGTAGAGTTAGAGGAACACTCCAAGCAAACGTGATACACTGTGTAATACCTGAAGCAGGGCCAGAGGGGGCGGAGCATGACACAGTGATACAAAAAGCTCCAAAGAGTCCCAGTATCATACTTCACCCCCTCAGATCCTTCACTAGGTAGAACACAGTGTATCAGTTGTGCCCAGAATGTTCTTTAAGGCCTCGTTCACATCAGCGTCAGGTTCCGTTCATGGGTTCCGTTAGACCTTTCCGTCGGTGGAACCCATGAACAGAAAGACAAACTGAAACTATAGCTTCCGTTTGCATTACCAATGATTTCAATGGTAATGCTTCCGTTGCAAATGGTTTCCGTTTGTCTCCGTACCGTAAGGCTTCCGTTTCTTTAAGCGGAACCAATAGCGCAGTCGACTACGCTATTGGTTTGGGTCCATCTTGTAATAAAGAAAATATTCCTGGGGTTTGTACCTAGTCCAAACTTAGGTATTAATATTTCTGGGGTTATGAACCCCCCCACCCGTTCAGCGGGGTCCGTGCTATTCTCCAATATGGGGACTGGGAAACCTCATTATCATTTATATATAAACAAACGATATTTGTAAGAAAGAGAAATATTGTTTGTTTATATATATATATATATATATATATATATATATATATATAGGATAATGAGGTTTCCCAGTCCCCACATTGAAGAATAGCACGGACCCTGCTGTACTACGGAATGGGTAGGGGGGTTCATAACCCCAGAAATATCAATACCTAAGGCCTCATGCGCATCAACCGTTTTTTTTCACACCCGTATATACTCGCGTAAATACGGGTCCGGTGTCACACGTATTCGACCCGTTTTGCACCAGTATTTACGGACCCGTGCCCGTAAATATGGTTCCGGTGTCACCCGTATTTACGGGCACGGTTTCGATGCAAAATTGCACTGCACTAATCGGCAGCCCCTTCTCTCTATGGCTGGGTTCACACGACCATGTTACGTCCGTAATGTACGGAACGTATTTCGGCCGGAAGACCCGGACCGAACTTCTAATACATAGGCCAGTCAAAGCCACTTCAGAACTGAAGAGGTAAAAAAAGGCTTTTGAAATTTTCTTAAAAATATGAGAAATTGCTGTTTATGTTCTAAGCCTTGTAACGTCCAAGAAAAATAAAAGAATGTTCAAAAAACGATGCCAATCTAAAGTAGACATATGGGAAATGTGAAGTAGTAACTATTTTGAGTGGTATAAACGTCTGTTTTACAAGCATATGCATTTAAATTCTGAAAAATGCTATTTTTTCAACATTTTTTCTCAATTTTGCCATTTTTCACCAATAAACATTAAATATATCGACCAAATTTTACCACGAACATGAAGCCCAATGTGTCATGAGAAAACATTCTCAGAATCCCTTGGATAGGTTTAAGCATTCCGACGTTATTACCACATAAAGTGAAATATGTCAGATTTGAAAAATGGGCTCTGAGCCTTAAGGCCCAAACTAGGCTGCGTCCTTAAGGGGTTAAAGTAAGTTGCATCAAAAGACTTTCGGCCTCCCTTCCATAAAAAAGGGAATGACTCAATCTTAAAGATGTTTCAGTGCATACATACCGATCTTTAGAAGTACGTGACATCTTCCATACACAGCATGATACTCGACCTGATTGGAGTATATTGGGCAGAAGAATTGGTCTATCTATGGCCAGTTTTCATAGTCCTATTAAAGAGGTTTTCCGATAACCAATATTTATTACCTATCCACAGGATAGGTGATAAATATCTGATCAGGGGGGACCGACCGCTAGGACTCCTACCGATCCTGAAAAGATGGTTACCTGGCCGTCCCTGTGCACCCCATATGAATTTCTATCTGTGGCAGTCCCATAAAAAATAGAGCGGTAGCAGAGCATGCGTAGTACTGCCCCATTCATACGGGGCTCACAAGGACAGCCAAGTATGCCCGTTCTTGGGATCGGTGGGGGTCCCAGTAGTTGGATAGGGGCTAAATATTGATTATGGTAAAACCCCATTAATGGTCAGGGCAGCAGTTTATTCTCCTTTAAGGGTTCGTCTGTTTAGAGTACACAGTTTTAAATACTCTATTACAGGTTTTTTACTCAATAGAGTGGGCGCTCTGGGTAGGATAAAAGTAGGCAGGATCACAAAGAAGAAGAACATCTTATATATTACCATAAGATGATGAAGTTAGGTATATGAGTGTGGGGATTTTTTGGTAAAAGGGGTTGTTTACCATGAGGGGGGTCCTGAGCAGGGAATATTGTGCAGGGATTATGCCATTTTTATGCCTCATAGGGCATATTGAAAGGGTTTGTCTTTATGACTCAAATGCTAGTTTGCCTAAAGCTTTTTAAATAATTGGACCCTTAGTGCTGCCTCCATGTGGTAACCTCCGGGGGGGGGGGGGGGGTGTTAACCCTCGATGATACATAACCTAAGCCCACATGTCTAGTAGTATTACAAAACCTGTAAATTAGAAGGGTCACCTAAAACAGTAATGTCAGAATAAAAGTCAGTTGTTTCTAGGAACTTGCTCTTTGGGGTGGTGTAAGCAGTATAAGCAGGGGCGTAAACAAAGGGTGGGGCTTAGGTTATCTTGTCTCGATTGCAGATGGTCACTTTCCCAGAATTTAGTATTTCATTTATTTTTATTTATAAAATGTGAGTTTTGATATAGGACAGAACAGGATCAGAAATGATGAACATATCATCTTACTAGTATTTTTGTAGACACTGAAGCGCCTAGGGAGAGTGTCAGGGACTGCAAGGGGTTAAGAAAGGATGGAACGGTTTAAAATAATGCCCAGGATCAGGATTGGTCAACAAGGGGTAAGAGGGGCGTGGTTAAGAAGATATAAGGCAGAGGTTTGGAGCAGGAAGCCCTCTTACCTTCAAGCTGCAGTGGAAGAAACACCTTTGCTGCTGCTGTGGAGATTCAGAGCGTGGTCACAGCGGGTAGCGGCAGAGGGGCCTGCCTGGCTGGAATCCCTGTTGGAGGAAGGAGAGAGGCGAGGAGCTGAGCGGGGCATGGAACAGTCGGGAGCGGCTACCCGAGGTAGGCCGCAGCGCGTTACACGCCCTCCGGTTAGACTAAGCCCTAGCCCTGTTGCTATGAGGGGTGCTGTGACTGCTGCACAGTCATGCGGTGGTCCCAGCAGGTCCCCTAGGCCTATGTCGACGGGTGCTTCGTCGGTCGACATAGTGCCCCCCTCCCCCCCGTCCACTCGTCGCGCTGGCGTCCTTCCCCATGGCGGTAAGAGGGCAGCTGTTAAACCGGCACGGGCACGGTACAACCCGCCTCGAGCTGCTGATGCGGGCGCGGAGGCAGCGGCCGACTATCGTGACAGTGGGGTGAATATGGCGGACTCAGGCGACTGGTCCGACATGGTCGCTTACCATGCGGCATGTTCACAGGAGCTGGGACTTGCTTCTGGGGCCTGTGTGCAGCCGGGGTCGGCGCCATCTTTCCCCGTGCTGTTCTCTACGCAGCCAGAATTGGCGGCGGGGGGAACAGGGGCGGGACGTCCTGGCAGGCGCAGTGCAGCCAGGACACAAGATGGCGGCGCACGAAAAAAGAAGATGGCGGCGGGTGCGGGGAGGCGGACGGTGAGCAAGCAGCCCAGCCAGGGGGCGGGGGCTTCTGCGGTGCCTGTCGCTTCTCCACCCCGGTCCCCCCCGGGCCCCTGTCAGCACGGATCAGGGGCAGGGGGGGAGTGTGCTAGGAAAGATAGGAGTGAGGGTGTTTTGGATGCTATTTGCCCTTCTCCTGCCTTGTCATCTTTCTCTCCTGCAGGTCCAAGAAGGGAGCGTTCCAGGCGAGGGAGGAAACGCCGGGCTGGTGGACATCGCCGGCACGGCCATCATGGACGTCGCAGGTCAGGTGCCGGGAAGAGGCGTGGTCGACGGTATTCCTCGTCTTCCAGCGATGGTTTCTCCTCCTCGTCTGCGACGACGTCCGCATCATCCGGATCATGGAGGAGGTCGTCGAGGAGATCCTCACGGCCGCAGAGACGCAGTCGACGCCGGGAGGTGCAGCGCTTGTCGGTGGATCAGGAGCAGCTGTCCCAGGTTGTACCTCCCGCCGGGCCGGTGGAGGAGGTGCAGGCCGTGGTTCCAGTGCCGCGGCAAGTGGCTGAAGGACCCTCTGGAGTCGGTGGGACCTCTGGGAGCGGTGAGTCGGCCTGCGGTGACGCATGGCTTAATAAACCTAATGCAGCGGGTGCGGATTTGATTTCTGTTTTAAAAGCCGTGGTGGCTGGGTTGAAAGTGAATGAGGGAACGTCGTGTCCCTCTGTGCCACCAGAGGGAGCTATGCCCCCGTCTGAGAAAGAGAATGCTTTAGCTAGTTTGACGTTTAGAGATTCATTGTTTTGTGGAGTCGCTCCTCTCGGGACTCATTTGTCAGCTGAGGTCAAGGACAAGATTTGGAGGAATGAATTTGTGGATATTTGGTCCTTGGTCTCGGTGGAGCAGGTGACTGTCGACAAGGAGCGGGGCTTTGAGAGAGGTTCGGATAGGAAAGCAAAAGTAGCGAAAACATTTGGCAACTGGGTACAGTGTTACGCTACACTGGCTCATGTTATTTGCCAACGCTATCCTGGGAAAGGGGCCGAGTTGTTTGTCTATTTTGACACAATTTTCAGCGCCCACAGGCTGCACGGTGGTGCGGCCTGGTGGCGATATGATGAAGAATTTCGGCGACGTTTGGCTTTGTCGCCTGATATTAGTTGGGCGACGAAGGCAACGGACGTGTGGTTGCAGCTTATTTTAGCGCAAGGGAGTAGGCAACAACGCCCCTTTCCCAGTGCGGCCGCAGCACCGGGCCCCGCCCCTGGAGTTGCGGCCGCTAGGCCCACAGGTGCCTGTTGGCTCTACAATGAGGGCCACTGTCGTTTCTTTGCCACGTGCAAATTTCGACATGAATGCTCCATCTGTGGGGGCGCTCATTCGGCGCTCCGGTGTTTCCGGAGAGGTAAGCAGCCGGTCAAGGCACCTCCTTCCGGCGCAGCGGAGAACGCCGGTGAACGTGCTCGAGATGGGCCCATGGTTAGAGCGGTACCACAGGAGGCGGGAAGCAGAGGTGCTCACTAACGGGTTTTCGTTTGGTTTTGAGATTCCTTTTGAATATTCTGCGACATTGTCATTGGCTGACAATTTGAAGTCGATCAATGAGAATGTGGGCATTGCGCGGCTAAAATTAGCTAAAGAAGTGGAATTAGGAAGAATGGCAGGTCCATTCAGCGAGCCGCCGTATACGAATCTGCGAGTTTCCCCCCTTGGTTTAGTTCCAAAGAAGGAACGAGGAAAGTTTAGGCTGATTCATCACCTTTCTTTTCCTCGCGGTGGTTCTGTTAATGACGGTATTTCTAGGGTGGAGGCGGCGGTTTCGTATACGTCTTTTGATGTTGCAGTAAGGTTGGTACAGGCGGCTGGACAAGGGGCGTTGTTAGCCAAATCTGATATTGAAGCGGCCTTTCGTTTGCTGCCGGTTCATCCGGAGTGTTTTCACCTGCTGGGTTGTTGTTTAGACAAAGGGTTTTACGTGGATATGTGCCTTCCTATGGGTTGTTCAATATCATGCAGTTACTTTGAGATGTTTGCGTCATTTTTAGAGTGGGTAGTTCGTTTGGAGTCTGGTTGTGACTCGGTCATTCATTATCTGGATGATTTTCTTTTTGTGGGCCCGGGGGGCTCTGGGTTGTGCAGCACGTTGCTGAGAGTGTTTCGACAGGTGATGTCGCGTTTCGGGGTACCTATTTCCGAGGATAAGACGGAAGGTCCTGTAACGGTTTTGTCATTTTTGGGTATCGAAATAGATAGCGAGCGGATGATTTTTCGGTTGCCAGATGATAAATTGGCAAGGCTAGTGACGCAGGTTGACCAGGTCATGGGGTCGAAAAAAGTGACGTTAAAACAGTTACAGTCGTTAATGGGATTGCTGGTGTTTGCTTGTCATATAATTCCAATGGGTCGTGTTTTTTCTAGGCGTTTGTCTTTAGCCACTAGAGGTATCTCGAAGCCAAATCATTTTATCAGGGTAACCTCTTGTATGAGGAAGGATTTGTTTGTCTGGCATTCTTTTTTGAGTTCGTTTAACGGGAGGTCGGTGTGTCAGGACGCTGAGTTGTCTAATGTAGATTTGGAATTATTTACGGATGCAGCCGGAAGTGATGGTTTTGGAGCAATTTTGGGCCGAAGTTGGTGTAGATCCCCTTGGCCCTTGCATTGGAGTGATTTGGGAGTCTTACGTAATTTAACGCTATTGGACTTGTTTCCTATTATAGTTGCAATAGAGTTGTGGGGTAGCGTGATGGTGAATAAGAGGATTGTATTTTGGACAGACAACATGGCGGTGGTGCATGCGGTGAACGGGTTGTCGTCTAGTTCATTGCCGGTGTTAGCTTTATTAAGACGGTTGGTTTTGAAGTGTTTGCGTTTGAATGTGTGGTTTCGTGCAAAACATGTTCCGGGTGTCAGTAATGTGATGGCTGATGCTTTGTCTCGTTCACAGATGTCCCGGTTTCGGGAATTGCACCCGGCAGCTTTGGCAGAAGGGGTGTCCCCCCCCCTTCACTTATGGGCCCTGGTCGAGGACAACTTATGAGACTGTTGAGGGGTTCGGTGGTACCGGCGACTTGGAAGAGTCATTGCAGAGCGTGGGATCGGTGGTTGGAGATTGCGGGGAATGACTTCCCATCACAGGAGGGGTGTCACCTGGACGTCACGTTAGCAAGTTTGGTACAAATACGTCAGGAAGGGGGTAGTGCGGCCACGGCGAGCAAGTTTTTAGCAGGAGTGGCCTTTATGTTAAAATTGTGGGGATGCAGAGATGTTACAAAAGAATTTGTAGTTCGGCAGTCTTTAAAAGGGTGGAAAAAAGAGGCGTGTTCAAGGGACACGAGGCGGCCAGTATCTTTTTCACTTTTGGGTCGGCTTCTAGCCGTTTTATGTTTTGTGTGTCGGGATGAATATGAAGTGTCCTTGTTCGGCGCGGCGTTTTCGTTGGCTTTCTTTGCCGCTTTGCGGGTTAGTGAGCTGGTTCCGCACAGAGTAAGTGCGAGCGGTGGTCTTCTCGGATCGGATGTAGTAACGTTGGGAGATTCTCTCAGGGTCTGTGTGCGGAGGTCAAAGACTGATGTGGTAGGAAAGGGGGCTTGGCTGTCGATTGGGAGGATTGGGGGGCAGTATTGCCCGGTAAAATGGGTCCAGGAATTCGTGTTGGTCCGAGTGCCCGGGACGCAATTCTTGATCCATCAGGATGGATCCGCGATGTCGCGTTTTCAATTTGAGGCGATTTTTAAGGCCGGCTTGAAGTATCTAGGTTTGCCGCCGGGCGAGTTTGGTACACATTCATTTAGGATAGGTGCGGCAACTGAGGCGGATGCCTTGGGCTTGGATTCAGCGGCTATCATGAGTCTGGGTAGATGGCGCTCTAATAGCTATAAGTCATATGTGCGACCTGATCTGGTTTTAAAGATGGTGTAAGCTGGAAGTTTTCATAAGAAAGGTCGCCCCCTCCCCTTCCCCACCCCTCCCCTCCCCCCCCCCCCTGTTTTTCCTTCCTGTTATATGGAGTGTTATGTTAACCCTGCCTGTAATTTTCATTTGACCGGAATGTAGCTTAATTTCTTTGTTAGGGTTGCGGCGCCCCCAAGTGTGGATCTTGGGGCATTCGTATGTGCATTGGGCAGCGGTTCGAGCGGGTCGAAGGCCATTAGGTCCGAATTTGGGCCTCGCACAGGCCGACGTCCATTGGAGAGGTGTCCGGGGATTACGGTGGGTGCAGTTACTGCCAGAAGTAGTGGCAGTTACAAGGCACACGTACGGACCTGTTGTCCTAATCATCCATGCGGGTGGAAATGATATCGGCCAAGTGAAAATGGCTGAGTTATTGTCAATTATACGAACTGATTTGGCGCGTTTTCGGGATCTGTTCGCCCGTTGCGTGATAGTTTGGTCCGAAATAGTGGCGCGCACGGTGTGGCGAGGAGCGAGGAATATGGCAGCTTTGGAGAGAGTGCGCAGGTTAATTAATGTGCGGGTGTCGCGGTTCATTCGCTCTATAGGGGGGATCGGGTTGCGACACCAATCCCTGGAGGGGGATAATGCAGATCTGCTGGCACCGGATGGAGTGCATCTGAATGATATCGGGCTCGATATCTTTTTATTGGATCTCTTGGATGGTGCCGAGAGAGGGCTGGCATTGCTTGGTGGGGGTGGTCGGGGGACTGAGTAGGTTTCTCAGTTCCCCCTTCTTGGCGGAAAGTACGGCAGATGAAGACGGAGGTAGCACCCTACATGCCTGATGGAGACAGGGAGCATCGGCATTTCAGGAGGAGAGGAAATAAATAAATATATATATGTCTTCATGCCGATGGTTGTAAATAATAATAAAGCTGTGGCCACTTCCACATTTGCATAAAGAAGGTGTTGGTGTGTTAATTCAAAGAAGGATGGTTAAGGTCCTGGGCAGGTAAGGTGGATAATGGGTCCTTGCAGTCTTGTAGACACTGAAGCGCCTAGGGAGAGTGTCAGGGACTGCAAGGGGTTAAGAAAGGATGGAACGGTTTAAAATAATGCCCAGGATCAGGATTGGTCAACAAGGGGTAAGAGGGGCGTGGTTAAGAAGATATAAGGCAGAGGTTTGGAGCAGGAAGCCCTCTTACCTTCAAGCTGCAGTGGAAGAAACACCCGCCCTCCCTCCCCTGGTGGTTTTGGTTTTGTTTTTTTTTTTTTTTTTTTAATTTTTCTACGGTTATATTCTTGTTCTGGCGTTTTTCTGGTTTTTTCGTAGATGTCACAGCTGGCGGAAAGTACGGCAGATGAAGACGGAGGTAGCACCCTACATGCCTGATGGAGACAGGGAGCATCGGCATTTCAGGAGGAGAGGAAATAAATAAATATATATATGTCTTCATGCCGATGGTTGTAAATAATAATAAAGCTGTGGCCACTTCCACATTTGCATAAAGAAGGTGTTGGTGTGTTAATTCAAAGAAGGATGGTTAAGGTCCTGGGCAGGTAAGGTGGATAATGGGTCCTTGCAGTCTTGATTGATATATTTTTTTTACCATTTACTACTGTCTGTCTTTTTAATACAGTTGGCAAACCCAATCACAAACTGCGAGCATTAATCCACATTTTCAGTGATGAAGAAAGAGTTTAGTCGTTGTGAAAGTGTATTGAAGTATTTAAGAGGGTGTATAATGTGTGTTTTTATGTCATGAGGAAGATGCTGATTCTGCATTGAAACGCGTTGCCACTGTTATCATTAAATCCTTTTACAATTTTATTTGTTACGTGACTATCCATTTCACGTCCTTTACCTCCTTTGAAGTGTTGCAGCGCCGTAATAAGATCCGTTCTTCTCTCCTTCCTTCGTTGTGAAAGTGACTCTTGAAGTTTGTCCATATCCTGGCAAAATATCTCAACATGTAATGTTTGTACAATTCTACTGCTACTGATCCTGGGTGTGTTTCACTCTCTCGTAAACTGAATAGAGTCGAGTACTCAAGCACTTAACGTTGTTAGCAGTAAGTGGGAAACAAAGGTAAAATATGTGAGGAGCGTAAATTAGATCATGTCTCACCATAGTGTATGCTTGAATTAAAAAGGAAGTCATAAGTGTTAAGGTGTTTTAAGATGAAAAACTTCCTATTAAAGTGCAGATATTAAAGGGGTTGTCTCCATAAGACAGCTCTTGGCCATATGTCCAATCAGGCCCATTATATATGTATTATATGTATTATATGATCAGCCATTCATTTGATTGTCTGTTCTGTAATACTACATTTCTCCTGCATCAACTGCACCAGTCCTGTGGTCTTGACAGTCATATTGTTAGCGATTGGCACCACCTGATGATGTCATCAGGCAGCACATGACTTGCTTCATCCTGCTGCAATGTAGGGTCTACTTCTCACTCATGCCATGTTGCCTTGCCATGGCACATGGCACAACTCAATGTTTTTAACAAATGGCGGATTAATTAAGCCTATTCGGCTAAAGCGTTTACTGTCTTTACTATCCTCTCTCTAGTCTTGCTGCAACCTTTACTTAATTCCTAGTTGTGATTTTGGTTATGAATCATTCTTATGTGTTTTGGCTTGATACTGGCCAGTTCTAACTCTGGTCCATCCACTTGCTACTACTTGCTTCCTAATCCGAAATCCACTTTCACCTGTCACTACCACACCTCATGGTAACTACTCCTACTACAATATGTCACCATGTTCATGCCAAAAATGTACCACTTTGGTCTGAAAAATGTAACCTACTCTGATGAATTACAAGTATGTTGGGAACCATATTAATGGTGGCGTAAGACTAAGACATACAATAGTCCTGCATTGAGACATTGTGTGGGGGGGTGAGGCCACTGTTTGCACTGGAGATGGTGGTCTTTGCACTGGCTTGAAAGCTATGTGTATGAACAGAAGCAGCATATTGAGAGCACTGCTCTTAACCGATTCTTGTCCAGTCCGCACATGCCACTTCCAACCTAGTGCCAGCCACACCCGATAATGTTCTACAACACATGGGGTGCTATAATGAACAATACAGCTGCGAGTATTTTCTGCTGTGGATTTAGCGCCAAAATATTCTGCAACACTGTACAGAGATTGTTGTCATTCAATAAGTCCCTGTCCCCAATGGGACTTACATTTAATTTTTATAATTGGAATTTTTATTAAAGTGTCCAATACATTTAACAAAGAAACATAAGGACAATAAAACCAGATTGAAGTAAAAATAAAGCAAGTATCGTTGTGCCAATAGGACAGGGAACATTAAGCAAAAGGGTTTCAGTCATAGTGCTGTTAATTTTATAGTCAAAAAGCTTAACTGTAATCATCAATGAGGGAGTGACGGTTAGGCTGAGATGTATGTAGACCCATCAGGGCCTTGGTGACATAGGGTGGGGCAACTTTACCCTAATTGCAGGGTAGGAATAGAGCGTCTGAATAGCACGTAGGAAGGGTGTGACCATGGAAGCGAAAATGTTTAAGAATTGCAAACAAGGAAGGGCAGGAAGTCAAATGCCTTTTTTGCATCTACGCTTAACAGTAGCGCATGTGCACCCTCCAAGTTTGCATTGCAACTTCCACTAAGTCAATGGCCCAGAGGCTGCCATATATCCCGTGCAGTCTGTTCAGCTGCACAGGGGCCCGGGGAGGGGGCCGATTCTGACCACAAGGGGTTTTAAAACAAGTATCCTGCATCAACCCACTCAGCCAATTAAAAAGCCTCTTCAATTGTCTAAACTGCTCTGTGATTGGCTGATAGCTGATGATGCAGTGTCTGGGCAGTCTACAGTCACAGATGAAATAGCAAGAAGATGGAGTCATGCAGCCTTTAGTACAGTGACTTAACCCCTTCACTACACTAACCTACACAACCAGGTATGTCCTCATTGACCCCTTAACTGCCCTAGACGTACCATGGATGTTACCGCTACAGCCCTAGCCCAGCAGGGATGTTATAATTAACCCCTTCACTGCGCTAGACCATTAGGGATGTTACCATTGAAGAGGAAGGTTTGACTATCGGGCCATTTTCCAGAGATTTTTTTCAGTTATTCCTTATTTTATATATGATAAAATATAAGTTGAGCGTATGCTGGCGAAAAGAAGCACGCATGCTGTTTTTGCAGAGGGCGCTCAGTTGTCTGTGCCCACCCCTGGCCTGCTGGGTATTATCACCAGTGTGTCTGCGTGAAAAAAAGGTCACTTGGCCTTTATTAGTTAATTAATATAATTAATACATTTATATAATTTTAAGGTTGGCATTGAGCAGGGAGATGGGGCTGGCGCAGTCATGGATATCTTTGCCTGGTTAAAGCGACCATTTGGGCTTCCCCCTACTAAGGCTCATTATCCTCTGTATATGTTTCCTGATGTTAATCTTTTAATCACTGGGGGTTTAGTAGTCTGGACTTTATAGTCGTGTTGCTCTTGCTGTAATAGAAATCAGCTCTCCGAGCAATGAGTTCCAGGTGAGCTTGTGATGGACTTGTGTTTATACACAGCAGCCAATCTGAAGAGGCAGAGCTGCAGTGGGGAGGGAGGCAGCAGCAGCTTGAACCAATGATAAGACAGGAGGTGTGTCTCAGACTACCTCAGACGCTGTGGCATTAGAGCTAAGCTGTAGTCACAGATTACAACTTTGCTTTAAAGAGGCTCTGTCACCAGATTTTGCAACCCCTATCTGCTATTGCAGCAGATCGGCGCTGCAATGTAGATTACAGTAATGTTTTTATTTTTAAAAAACTAGCATTTTTGGCCAAGTTATGACCATTTTTGTATTTATGCAAATGAGGCTTGCAAAAGTACAACTGGGCGTGTTGAAAAGTAAAAGTACAACTGGGCGTGTATTATGTGCGTACATCGGGGCGTTTTTACTACTTTTACTAGCTGGGCGTTCTGACGAGAAGTATCATCCACTTCTCTTCAGAACGCCCAGCTTCTGGCAGATCACGCTGTGACGTCACTTCCCCAGGTCCTGCGTCGTGTCAGACGAGCGAGGACACATCGGCACCAGAGGCTACAGTTGATTCTGCAGCAGCATCGGCGTTTGCAGGTAAGTCCATGTGTCCTCGCTCGTCTGACACGATGCAGGACCTGGGGAAGTGACGTCACAGTGTGATCTGCCAGAAGCTGGGCGTTCTGAAGAGAAGTGGATGATACTTCTCGTCAGAACGCCCAGCTAGTAAAAGTAGTAAAAACGCCCGATGTACGCACATAATACACACCCACTTGGACTTTTACTTTTCAACACGCCCAGTTGTACTTTTGCAAGCCTCATTTGCATAAATACAAAAATGGTCATAACTTGGCCAAAAATGCTTGTTTTTTAAAAATAAAAACGTTACTGTAATCTACATTGCAGCGCCTATCTGCTGGAATAGCAGATAGGGGTTGCAAAATCTGGTGACAGAGCCTCTTTAAAGGAGCTGCGCTAAAAGACAAGACCTGAGGAAAATAAATAGCAGGTAACTGTCACCTATAGGTACTGACTTACATATAGTTTTTATGCTCGCTACTGGACAGTTACTTTAAGGGGATTGCCGTAAGTAAGGACTGGGACATTTGGGAGGGAATGGGATCCCCTTTTAGGAAGGACTTAAAGAGAGAATTCAGTCTAGGCCCTAGCAAGTCAGAGAAAGTCTTGTACTACCTAAGTAGGAGAGTCTGTTTGGACCACAAGTCTTGGCATTTGGCTGGTTTCGCACTGCAGTATTTTGCATCAGTATTTGTATTTTTATTTTTCTGCTCAGCTCTTGAAGCCCTGAGCTCCTGTTTTTTTTTATCAGTCTGCCATTTATGTGATTAACTCTATACAAAGCACACAACTATATCTGAGATGAAGAATGCATTTCTAAGAAAATCCATTAGGACAATAGAAAATTATTAATGGCCATGAATATTCTTTGAGCCTTGGGACTGGGACTTTAAATAAAGTGCATTACATTTTAATGAAAACACAATTAACTGATGGCTGAAAAGCAATCTCTTGTATTATGTATCTTATTTACACACATCCTGTATTAAATGTCATGGAGTATTTATGATTAGTGATGGCAGATGTCATTACTTGCCATGTATTATTTATGGGACTTTTTTTTTTCTAGAGCTCAGTTTTATAATAGTCATATAGTCCCTTTAAAAATGTCTATTTTTGATAATTTGTAATGATATGACACCTGTTTTGAACATTAAATGGTTAAAATTCCCTGTGTCCTCTAAACGTATGAATAATAGCTACTTTTTATTAAAGAAAATACAATACAACAGATTGCGAAACTTCTTAAAAGGGGTAGTAATTTTTGAAAATCCCTTTTCTTAGAAGGAACCCCTGATGAAAAGATGATCACAAGGTATAACACTCCTAAAATCCTCAGTGATTAGCTGCAATCTGCAGGGGAACCTGGCAGCAAATGTTCAATTCCACTGCAGCGCCACCACAGGGTAAATGAAGCATTACACAGTTCTGAACAAGTTGGGTCCTGTTTGTAGCGACCTAGCGCCCCCTTTGTAGCCTCTCTGTGGTCTTGTTAACAGATAAGGTCCTGGACGAATGATTACACTCTATTAATTTAGAATTCCTTGAAGGGATTTTCCCACCTCAGACATTTATGGTATATCCACATTAACTTATGGTGTAAATCAATCTTTCATGTGCAAGTTCTTTGTATTGATCACACATATATTTATACATGTTAATAAGTTCACCTCTGAGACGTCTTTTTTTTTATTTGAAAGCCCAATTTTTTTCACCTCTCTGCTATTTAATAATCTTGTGAACCGCTCTATAAATCCATTATCGTCTAGCAAGGGATTTATAGAGGGGAAATATTAAATGTGGATCACTGTTTTTTATCTCTATGGATACACCCTAAAATCATATTTGCTTTTGCCACAGCTGCTTGACATTAACTACTGCTGTTTAGCTTAGACCCCATTCACATCACATTTCTAGTATAGATTTCGCACATATACAAAGGGAAAAGCTCCTGACATATACATTAAACGTTAGCTGTGACGGATGCCTAACAGTGGCATCTATCATCTATAGACTATTAAGGCACATAAAGTACGTCAAAAAGCTCATGACGTATACAATTAACACATGCCTGTGACGGATGCCAAATTGTATGTGCACTCTGGGCTAATTATTGAGTGATCAGTGGCGTAACTACGGCTATAGCAGCCGTAGCGGCTGCTACGGGGCCCGCGGCATGAGGGGGCCCGTGTCGCTCGCCGGCACGGGCCCCCACCATGGCCGGAGGCTCCGCTAGCAGCCGCTACGGCTGCTACAGCGGGACGCCACTGAACACTACGGCAGAGCAGGGAGGTATCTCCCCGCTCTGCCATTAAACAAAAGACATGTATCCCCTATCCACAGGAGAGGGGATACATGTGTGATCACTGGCATTGATAGGGAGAACGGGGGACTGAAAGTCCCCTGACGTTCTCCATCACAAACCTCGGACTTCCGGGGTCTGTGTCGGCAGCTCCGTAGAAATGAATGGAGCGCCGGTAATGGAGGTTAGTCATGGAGAACTTCGGGGGACTACAGAGGGGGCTGTATGGCGCTATCTACAGAGGGGGCTGTATGGCGCTATCTACAGGGGGGCTGTATGGCGCTATCTACAGAGGGGGCTGTATGGCGCTACCTACAGAGGGGGCTGTATGGCGCTATCTACAGAGGGGGCTGTATGGCGCTATCTACAGAGGGGGCTGTATGGCGTTATCTACAGGGGGGGCTTTAAAAAAGGCACTATCTACAAGGGGGGGGGGGTTGTGTGACACCCAGGGGAGGGGGGGCCCCAGTCAAAAGTTTGCTATGGGGCCCAGTCTTTCCTAGTTACGCCCCTGTGAGTGATGACAGCTGGATGCGTACTTGCCGTTTAAGGCCGTGCACGCGTAGGCATGCGCACCCTGCGGGAAACAGTCCCAGGACCCGGAAGTGAGTGCCGGCGTCTCCCTGGAGGGAGATGTCGCCAAGAAGACGGATGTCCATGGCCGGGGCCGTCAGAGGGTGAGTCTGAGCGATGGCCCTCGACCATAGACGTTACAATATGGCATCCGTCACCCATAGCCTCCTATATTAAAAAAAACATATTGCACACAGTCCACTACACTATTCCATACCTTTTTTTCAGTATATTGAAGTATAGCGGCCCAACAGAGGCCAAAATTGAGTCTTCAGGACATGTTTAGCATGTACGCTGGGAGCAGGGCCGACCTTAGGATAGATGGCACTATGTGCAAAATTTTCTTTCAGCGCCTCACCTATCATAAAAAAAAATGCCCCATAAAAAAGTATAATGCCTCCACACTGTATAATGCCCTTTTTAGTGCCCCACACAGTATAATGCCCCTTATAGTGGCCCACACAGTATAATGCCCCCTTTAGTGCCCCCACACAGTATAAAGTCCCATAAGTGTCCCCCACATAGTATTTTGCACCCCACACAGTATAATGCCCATTTAGTGCCCCCATACAGTATAATGCCCCCATAGCAGCCACATACCGTATTATAATAATATGTAATAATATAACATATTATGGCTCCTTTAAGGACACAGTATTTTGTCCTCTAAGTGTGCCCACACAGTATAATGCCTCCTAAGTGGCACACACATTATAATGTCCCCCAATTGCCCCCACACAGTATAATGCACCCTTTAGTGCCCACCCACAGTATAATGTCCCCAAGTGTCCCCACACAGTATAATGCCCCTTTTAGTGCGCAACCACAGTAGAAGGTGCCACAATTGGCACCCCAGTATAATGCCCCCTTTAGTGCCCACCCACAGTATAATGTCCCCCAAGTGCCCCCACACAGTATAATGCCCCTTTTAGTGCCCACCCATAGTACAATTTCCCCTCTAGTGCTCCCACACAGTATAACGCCCCATTTAGTGCCCGGACACATTATAATGTTCCTCAAGTGCCCCACACAGTATAATGCCCCCTTTAGTGCCCACACTCAGTATGTCCCCTTCAGTGTCCCCACAACGTATAAAGCCCCCTTTAGTGCCCACAGACAGTATAATACCTACTTTAGTGCCCCCACCCAGTATAATGACCCCTTTAGTAACCCTATAAAATATAATACTCACTTATGCCACCCCACACACAATGTAATGACGGTCCCACTTAATGCCCCCATTATCACACAGTACCGTATATAATTATGCCCTGCCCACCCCACACGGTATACAGCCCCCCTTATGTTATATAATGGCCCCTTATGCCCCCCACTGTGCCAATGTTAATAAATATATAAATAATGGCTGCCTTATGCCTTGCAGGCAGCCTAGAGACCCGAAAAATGAGTGGTGGTTGATTGTACTCACCGTTCATCCGGGTCCTTCTTCGTACTGCCCCCCGGCGCTGCACTGTGACACAATTTTCACGTGACACGTCATGTGTCTCAGTGCATCGCTGGGCGGTGCCGTCATAATGGAGAAGGAGCGCACGGGCGGAAAGGCAGGCGCAGAGTCGCCTGGGCAAGCAGGGGAAGGAAGGGAGCCAGTGCAGCGCCCCCTTCCACCTGCGGGAGTGATGCGCCCTGTGCCATGGCACAGGTCGCACACCCCAAAGGCCGGTCCTGGCTGGGAGTATGGTATGCAGTAATACCATACCTCCCTACCATCCCATTTTTTGCTGGTCTGTCCTGTGAATGGGTCACAAAGTGGGCAAGGCTTGCAGAAATTTTCATAAAATTGGGCATTCTTGGGATGTTTTGTGGCATTTCCCACGCGGATCATGGGTGGAGCTTAAAAGTGTCTGGCGAATAGGGATGCAAATGTTGAAAGGTATGAGTAACACTACTAGTGCGGCATAGGTGCATTACTTTACAATTATCAACATTAAATTTCATCTGCCATGTTCTTGTCCATGTTGCCAACATATCAAGGTATTTCTGTAATATTTTACAATCAAGCAGATTTTGACGTTTCCTGCAAGGGTTTGTATCATCAGCAAAAACTGATGCTTTGCTATCAATCCAATCCACAAGTTCATTAATAAAAAGATTAAAAATAATTTGGATCCTTGTGATGCCCCATTGTTGACTTTATTCCATTTAGGGTGTGTATCAATTACAATGACTCTTTGTTTTCTGTCCCTTAAACGAACACTTAGGCTATGTTAACACGGAGTATTTTGGGGGAGGAATATCTGCCTCAAAATTCCGTTTGGAACTTTGAGGCAGATATTCCTCTCCCTGCATGCCGATTTCCGCGGCAATTATCGCGCCGTTTTTCGCCCGCGGCCAATGAGCGCCACGGGCATAAAACAGCGAGAAATACGCTTTCTCCTGCCTCCCATTGAAGTCAATGGGAGGTCAGAGGCGGAAGCGCCCCGAAGATAGGGCATGTCGCTTCTTTTTCCCGCGAGGCAGTTTTACTGATCTGCAAAAACGGCCCGAGAACGCCTCCCATTGATTTCAATGGGAGGCGTTCTCGGGCCGTTTTTGCAGAGTTTTGCGACGCGGTTTCCGCGTCAAAAAACTCGGCAAAATACCCTGTGTGAACATAGCCTAAGTTTTCAACAAACTTTACATAAATGAATAGTACAAGCGAATATGAGAAACTTTGTAAAATATCTTATTAGTGAAAAATGCCTGTTTCTTCACCTATAAGGCACCCTTCCTCCTCCTAAATGTCCACCTAATCTGAATTTACAGCTTTTTCCATCTCCTGAAGAGAAGACGGACTAACAGCTCACTGGAGAGGGGAGGAGGGAGCAGGAGCTCAATGAGTGAGAGAGAGACAGATGAGAGAGGCACAGATGCTGCAGCAGCTTTTAGTAAGTGTTATATCTCTCCCAGTGGGTTCACAATCACACTGCTCATTGCTGCTGTATAATATCCTAAATGTTGCTGCTGCATCTATCTATCTATCTATCTATCTATCTATCTATCTATCTATCTATCTATCTATCTATCTATCTATCTATATGTGTATATATATATATATGTATATATATATATATATGTGATAGAGATAGGAGAGCAGGATTGTCTTTTTCTATGTGTACTATGTATAAGGCCCCATGCACACGACCGTGCCCGCAATTGCGATTGCGGGCACGGCCGGCCGCCGACTGACAGCCGCATTTTCGGGCCGTGCTCCCATACAAAGCATGGGAGCACGGCCCGCAAAATGCGAAAGAACGGAGTGTTACGGAAAGGTGTCCGCGTTCAATGAAAGTGAATGGCTCCGTTTTTGCGGACCGCAATTACGGTCCGCAAAAACTGAGGTTTTTTACGGTCGTGTGCATGGGGCCTAAGAGATATGTTAGAAGTTAGGCTCCACCCACTAGCTCAGAGAAAACTGATATAAAGAGAGAGCCTGCAGAGGGGAAAACTGTCATATACAAAATGTCATATACAAGTCATATAATAGCCAGAAATCATGTTATTCCTAATATACACACATATGATAGCTTATTCTGAAAAGTCATCTGAAAGGTTAGGTGTGCTTTAGCCAATTCTATACCCAAGAAGAAAAATAAGTCAGAAAAATACCTATTGACTTTTGTGGGAAATTGTTGTGAGCATGCTCTGTGACACATACATTGGTTACTGTGCAGAGACGGAAGAGGGAGGAGGAGGTGAGCTGTGTCCATCACCTATTATCAATGGTGCGATCCTGTGTTAGGCCTTATTGAGCCGAGTGTGTCCGTTTTGCATCCACAAAAAACGGACTGTATTTAACGCATTACAGTTCCGTGTGCCATCAGTGTTTGTTCCGTGTGGCATCAGTTTTTAATGTCAGTGTTCGTGCACATTTTTTTATTGATTTATTTTTTTCTCAACATTCGTTTAGCAACAGTTGCGTGAAACATGGACAGCCCACGGATGTCCGTGTGCTGTCCATGATGTTCACACACCCATAGACTTCATTGGACGACGCGGTCCGCAAAAACGGACCAATATAGGACATGCAGTGAGTTTTATGCAACGGAAACACGCTGCAACGAAAAATCACGGACGTCTGAATAGCCTTATTTAATTGCATAGGTCCGTGCGCTGTCCGTTTTTTTAACGGACAGCACACGGTCGTATACAACATTCGTCTGAATAAGGCCTTACCTTGCATTGCAATTTTGCCTCTCATAATAATGAGATGACTGCAGACCCTGTACACCACACAAGCTAAAAAAAAATGGCATTTAATGTTAGCCTTTTGTGACTGCTCAGTAAACAATTGAAAACTGCAATATTTTTTTTTCATACAAACATAGAAAATTAAAAAAAATACACCACTACATTTAAAAAATGTTTTTTTAACATAAAACTATTTTTTTTTTTAAAACAATAGGACATTTTCGGATGATAGAATCCCTTTAAGGTGGTTCAAAACTGGAGATTAATAGCATTTTTTTTCTCATATTTCATATAGACACTACCTAGTGAACTTCATATGGGGCATACAAATATTTTGGCTTTTATATGTCCCCTCTGCCTGGGAAGTGGTGCAGAAGGAGAATATGCTCTGAATGCAAATTATGCATTATGCTTTCTCAAAGACAGTGCTGTTTATTTAAAGACGGCAGTGAGAACCATGCAAATGAGAGTCGGCTTTACACTCATTTGTATTCAGTACACTGACTTTTCTTGTGTCATCTACTGAGCTGAGAAGCCAGAGAAGCCCCGTAAACTACATGTGTCCTATGGATTTTTTTCCATAGAGTCTTTTGTGAGAAGTTATCCGGGATCCCTACTTTACTTATGTATCTGATTACATGAACTTTATAGACAGTCATTCTTTTTTTGTAAATTCTTTCTTTATTTGCTTTTTCAAACAAGGAACATATCAAGCAAGGGAACAAAAAAGAAAATGGGGGGAAGGGACAAGGGCACATAGGCCCAAGATATTGCATCAAACAATTTACAAAATCATATATGCGACATTAGGGACAGAGGAGGGGTAAGGACAGGGGAGAGAAAGGAAAAGGGAGGAGGAATGGAGGAGGGGGGAACACAAAGGTACATGATCCAGAATACAATTCAAAAACTTCTGAAATTTCAGCTGGCCATGATGGTCCGATATTCTGGAGAGTCCTGATAGACAATTGAATGGGACCAAGTCTTGGAGAAGCTGCCATGTCTGTTAGTCAACTGAGATGTAAGGTCTTCCATGCGCTTAATTTCCTCTATTTTATGAAACCAGAGTCTGAGAGAAGGAGGTTTCGTACTTTTCCACAGAACAGGTATACAAGCTCGAGCACTGTTAACTAAGTGTCGAAGAATAGACTTTTTGTATATTGGAAAAGGAATGTCACTGAGATGAAGCAGAAAGAAGGCCGGAGTAAAAGGTATGGTGTGGTCAGAGAAAGAGGAGGTTATTCTCCAGACTTCCTGCCAGAAATGAGACCACACTGAACAAACCCAGAAGGTATGGAGAAGGGTCCCTTCAGTAGACCCGCAGCGCCAGCATAGAGAAGAGACATTGGGGAACATAACATGGAGTCTAGACGGAACATAGTACCATTGAGATAAAAGTTTATATCCTGCCTCTTGGATACGACTAGAAATTGACGATCCATGAGTTAAATCATAAATCCTGGTCAATTGGGAGTCAGAAAGAGATAAATTCAAATCCCGCTCCCACTTGTCCACAAAAGGAGGCGGCGGCTGCATCGAAGAGGAGCCCAACGTGGCATAGATAGCGGAAAGGGCATGTCGCACCGGGCCAGTTCCCGAGAAAAGGGTTTCCAATGGGGTGACGGAACGGGACAGGGCGGCGGGGGGTGGGAGGGAGACAAGGAAATGATGGAACTGGTTTGCCTTCCAGAATCCCAAAGGACAAGGGTCCAGAGTGGAAGCGAGAGTTTCCAAGGTCGGCCAAGATTCCCCTGTCAAAAAATGGATGGCCCGATATCGTCCAAAAGACGTCCATCTCTGAAAAACAGGGTCCGACAGGCTCGATGTGAAGGAAGGATGGCCCAATATCGGGAGTAACGGGGAAGGACGGATTAGAAGTTGGGACCCAGTAGAGTTTCTGATTATTGTCAAGGTGGTGGAAACGGTAGGGTGAGATGGAGAGGGCAAAGAAGAATTGGGAAGCCAGGGCAATATGTGGAGAGGCGAGGAGCAGAAGTGTGATTACAATATAACCCAAAGTTTGGTATCAGCATTACGATGCCAATCCACTAGCCTAGTGAGTTGGGTAGCCCTATAGTATGCATAGATATCAGGTAATCCAATTCCCCCCTGTCGTTTGGGTCTATAGAGCAATGACTTTGAGATTCTGGCTGTTTTATTATTCCACACAAATTTGGAGAAGAGGGAGGCAATTGCCCTGAAGAAGGCCCGAGGGATATAAATGGGCAGGGCCTGTAGTAAGTAAAGAATCCTAGGGAGAACTTTCATCTTTAGTATTGAGCAGCGACCAAACTACGTAAAGGTACCCATAGACCATCTATCCAGGTCTTTTTTAACAGAGGACAGTAGGCGAGGGGAGTTGGACTGGTAGAGTCCCGACGTACGGAGGGTGAGATGAACTCCCAGATATGGTAAGGTAGACGTGGACCACTTGAACGGGAAGGAAGCTGCTAATGAAGCAAGAGCTGTCTGTGACAAATAAATATTGAGGGCTTCTGATTTCTGCAAATTGATCTTGTAATTTGATAGGGTCGCGTATCGGGAGAGTTCAGCGAGAAGATTGGGAAGTGAGATTAACCGTTGTGAAAGAAAAAATAGGAGGTCATCGGCATAGGCGACAATTTTATGTGTATTGTCCCCGACCTGAACTCTTGTAATATCCACATTCTGACGAATGCATCGAAGGAGAGGTTCCAGTGTGAGAATGAAAATCAGAGGGGAGAGGGGGCAGCCCTGACGGGTACCATTCAGAATAGGGAAATAGTCCGAAAGGACTCGGTTAATATTGACAGCCGCAGAGGGCCTTGAGTACAAACTACCGATCCATTGGAGCATGTTGGATCCAAGTCCTATAGGTTTTAAGGTCTGGGTAAGGAACCCCCAATCCACTCGGTCGAAGGCCTTCTTGGCATCAGTGGAGAGAAGAACAGCTGGGATAGAGGAGGAAGAGAGATAATTTAGGATACTAATAGTCCTGGTGGTGTTATCTCTAGCTTCTCTGGTGGGCATGAATCCAACCTGGTCCCGATGGATGATATGCTGCAATAGGGGAGTAAGACGGGCTGACAGGATTTTTGCAAACAATTTAAGGTCGACTTTCAATAGAGAAATGGGTCTATAATTCGAACATTGGGAGAGATCCTTACCCTCTTTGGGGATAACCGAAATGTGGGCTCTGAGCGTATCGGGAGGTAGAGTAGCATGTGCGGCAAGCGAATTATAAGCAGAGAGAAAGTGAGTCTGAGGGTCTGGCATAAATGTTTTGTAGTAGGCTAAAGTGTGTCCGTCTGGGCCTGGGGTTCTACCCGTTCGAGAATCTTTAACGGCAAGTTCGAGCTCGGGAAGTGTGATAGGTTCATCCAAAATTGAAACACCGTCCTGGGGAAGGGTGGGAAGGCCGGCCTCTTGCAGATAATTATCTATGGAGAGTTTGCGCTTTTCAAGGGTCTGTGATTGAAGGGGCTGAGTAATCTTATAAAGCTTAGCATAATAAGTCTGGAATGTTTCTGCAATACGTGAGGAAAGGGCATGTTTGTGACCCCGTTCATCCGAGATGAGAGGAATAAACGAGCGTGCTCTCTGTCTTCCCCGGTTTGTTTCCAAACTCGAAGAAATGGCGGCGACATCTGGCCAGGGAAGCCTTCGCGTGAGAAAGAGATAAGATTTTAAGTTGTTCTCGTAGTGTGCAAAGTTCAACTTTAGTTTGAAGCACAAGGGATCGTTTATGAGCTTTCTCTAAAGCGCCGATCTTGGATAGAAGGTCCGTGAAATGAGCATTCCTCGAGCGCTTGAGCCGGGCACCATGTTTAATGAAAGTGCGTCGGATAAAGCATTTATGAGTTTCCCATATAACAGGAGACGATACCTCTCCCGTTGCGTTATTAGTGAAGAACTCCTGAAGATCTGTACGAATACCTTCAACCACGGTTTGATCTTGAAGAAGGCTGTCATTCAGACGCCATCTCCAAGTACGCGGTTGAGAGGACGGGAGGGAAAGAGACATGGATATGAGAGCGTGATCCGAAAAAGAGATTGAGACAATATGCGCCGACTGCAGCAAGGAAAGATAAGTATGAGATAGGAACAAGTAATCAATGCGTGAGTAGGAGTCATGTACGTGAGAAAAATGGGAGTAATCGCGGTCGGAGGGATGGAGCAAGCGCCATGTGTCAATTAATTGAAAATGTTGCAAGGAGGCTTTTGCTTTTCTAAGGGAGATATAGGGCAAGTGAGAGGATCCAGCCGAGGTATCCAATATGGGGTCTAATGCCATATTGAGGTCCCCTCCAAGGACATCCACCCCCTCCAGAAAATCTTCTACATCCCTGAGCATGCTATCCAAAAAACTAGATTGTCCAGTGTTGGGAAGATACGCCGTACCAAACGTAAAAGTTGATTCTGCCATCTTACCTACGACACATAGATATCGTCCCGCTTCATCACAGCGACAATCCACATACGTCAAGGGTGCAGAATGTGCAATAAGAATGGAGACCCCTTTAGTTTTATAGTCTGGGGAGCAGCTATGAAAGACATCCGGGAACCTCCTGTCCGAGAGTCTTGGGATCTGGTCTTTCTAAAAATGTTTTTTTTGCAAGAAGGCTACAGAAGCTCGCTTCTGCCATAGAAGATGAAGCAGAGAGGACCGCTTCTCAGGGAGATTGAGACCCTGGACATTCAGAGATACTATGTTGAGTAGATCCATGTACCTACAAGGGGGGGGGGGGGGAGGAGAAAACGAAGAGAGGAGAAAAAGGGAGAAAAAAAAGGAGAGAGGAGAAAGAAAAAAAACAAAGAGTAGTCATATAATGACTTAATGGGAAAACCGTAAGGACAGAGACTGTCCAGCAGCAATCAAGTGGCTGGGCAGTGTCCGACCACAATTGCGGGGGAACGTAGAAGGAAAGAGCAAAGCAAGGGGCTCCAGCAGGACACCAAGGCACAGTGGCATAAGGAGTATCCTGCATCAAAGAGACATAATAAACCAAAATTACATCAAATAGAAATAAATAAGGAATATACATTGCGCATACCAAAAAAGGGGGCGGAGTGGGAGACACAGGAATGAGCGAGAACATACGATCCAACTAGGGACCCCAATACCAGTCCGGGAAAGGGGGGGAGGGGTGGAAGGAGAGGAAAAAAAATGTGGAAGGATGGAAGGAAGAAGGGGGGACGGGATAGGGAGGGAAAGGAAATTGCGGGAATAGGGGGGAGAGAGGATGGAGCCTCCCGGAAGGTAAGGCGGCCGACACAGTACAGTGGAAAAACCAATCGCATGAATACACATTAGTATATAAGCCCCAGCCGTAACATATTGGACAACGAGGCTCCAAGTGGCCGAGAGAGATAGCTAATGAAACCCTGTAAGCTAAGATTCTACAAACCCCTACATGTCACACAGTAAACCAGTTGAAATAAGCAGGGCAGGTAGAAACGTGTAAATCCATGTATGTCCTGAGCACAAAATCCCCGTCCTCCCACCATTTAGAGAACGCTATTGGAGAAAAAACAAGAACCCAGTCCAGGGATGGGACCACAGAGTACTTACAAAGTCCCATCAAATCCAGAAGGGGAAGGACAAGGTCAGGCTGTGGGAGGCGTAATCGGGTGCCCATCCTGGGGGCCCCCTCTAACGCACGTTCTGCGGGACGAATCAGATCCACTTGTCTTGTTTGGTGGTCTATCCCCATTCGGACGCTGAGGGGCCGGCAGAAAAAGACCAGGGATTGTCCAGTCCGGGATTGGAACGGGATCTGTTCCCAAAAAGACAAAGGCCTCCTGTAGGTCTTCCAGAGCTCTCACAGCAAATTCTGCACCCCCTTTCCGTAGAATGATATGGTAAGGATGGCCCCAACGATATGATCCACCCGCCTCACGAGTCTTATCCAGCAAGGGTTTCACCATGCGTCGCATATTAAGAGTGCGATGTGACACATCTGGGAGCAAAGTGACAGTCGTCCCTGCATGTGGAATGGGACCTACATCCCACGCTATAACGGTTCTCACCGGTTTGTTCGTGGATCCTCGGTGTCGTCTGGGAGATGGTGCTTGGAACCCAGGCAACACTTGGCACAGCGGGTAGAGGCAATCGGATGGATAAGCAGAAGTCAGGACAGGCAGCAGACGTCGTAACGGGTATGGCAGCAATAGGTCAAGGCAGGCGGCAGACGTCGTAATGGGTATGGCAGCAATAGGTCAAGGCAAGCGGCAGACAGTCAAGTTCAAGCAGAACTCACGGGGAACATGGTTGAACAAGCAGGGATGGAAAGGAGGAGGAACCTTAAATAGGAAGTTGTAGGAATTAAGGCGCGCGCTGGCCCTTTAAGGCAGGACGAGTCAGCGCGCGGGCCCTCTAGTGACTGCAGCCGCACATCGAGGATGTCGACCGCGGAAGGAGGTAATGGATGCACTCACCTGACGCCGTCCAGGGCCAGCAGAGCGTCCGGGTCGGGTAAGTGGATCTCGGGATGGGCAGCTGATGAGGGAGGGCGCCGGAGCCGGAGCAGCTGCCGTGGGAATGGTGGGGAACGGCTCGGCAGCCGTTACACAAGCCTTTCGGAGAAGTGCTTCTTTTTGTTGGTAAAAGTGAACGCGGCAAAGCACATCACGCGGGCCACTCCTATTCTGGTCCTGCAACCTGGGGCTATAGATCCTATGGACTCTGTCGAACTCCAGGTCATCCTCATCAGTTAAATCCAACATTTTGCAAAATAGAGCAGAGACAGAACGCCACAATTCATCATTACCCACCGACTCCGGCAAGCCGTGTATTTTGATATTGTTGTGGCGGCCACGATTTTCCAAGTCATCAATATGCAGTGTGAGATCAGTCAGCAGTGTAGAATGAGATTGCAAGGTAGTCGTAACATTAGAAAGCGAGCTGTCTAAGTCTGTGGAACGCTGTTGTACCTGCATCACTGTAGAAGAGAGCTGTTGAATGTCATTGTGAATGGCAAAGATGTCCCTGTCATGTCGCTCCTCAAGGCGGGAGAACTGTGCCTCCGGCTCCACACGTGTGGGGAGTGCTTGCAACATGTCCCTCAGCTCAGAAAGCATGGGAGCATCTGTTGATTCCCCACTCTCAGCGTGGGACTCCCGTGTATGGGAGAGAAACACAGCCGGCACAGGCCGACCAAGGGCGCAGGCACCAGGGCTGGGTGGCCCTCGTAGGGGAGGCTGTCTGCACGCTGCCTGCGTGGGTGCCATGCTGGAACGAGGCGAGGAGTCGCGGGAGAAACGCTCCAACAATGTACCTGGGGTAGCCGCAGGTTTAGGGTCCACTCTCTTCCCTTTTGGCATGCTGTCAGCGAGGATCAGGTAAGTGAAAGTCTCTGGATAAAAGCCATGGTCTCGGAGCTCCAGATGAACGCAGCCTCACTCCGCCATGTCCGGTTTTATTTGTTTTTATGTCATTCACAGTATTTCTACATTTGGGGTTTGAAATAGACAGTCATTCTTTGAAACCATAACGTACGGTGATATTATGCATATGGCTATTTTTATTGTTCATCGTATAGTTTTGGATACGTAAAGACAGCAAACTATAAGCAGGGGGCTTCTAAATGACGAGAGTGCTTGATATCTCCTCATCCATGGCTTATTTCTCCACCAGATCATTATGTCAAGTAAATGTGTGGACTACTTAACTGAAAATGCAGGTTTTGGTAAGATTTATCGACACCTACTTGACCTCAAAGTTATTCATTAACCTGTATAAGGCCATTCTGGAGATCCCCCAGTGTCCTTTAGTGGGCCGAAGCTGAAGACTGATTTGATCATGACAATGGATCAGCTGTGATGAGCCTTTTGGGAATAACCATGGGAAATACTACAAATGTCAACTGCATCACACAATAACAATATGATAACTGAGCAGAGCTATCATGAGTCAACCAAGAGTTTGTATACGAAATACCACAACTGGCACTACTGGGGACCACAGATCTTGTGCCTATCCTCTTTTGAGATGAGCATCATTTACTGACCTGGGTAAGGCTGCGCTCTTGTATTCGTTTTTTTATGCATCCTGTTCCCTACTGAGCCACCACTTTTCTCGGTAGGTTCATCTTCCCTCTGCTGGTCGCATGTGTATGCAGCTCGCAGCCTTATAAACAGCCAGTACTTGTTAACTGCAGCTGTTTTCAGCCTATGCACTTGTGCTCCATATTCTTCAGGACCCATCCCCAACCTCTACTGGCCTGAGAAATTTGGTTCATTTGCTTCTTGAGCTCTGTGATGGTGTCCTATTCTAGTTTTGACCGTTACTGATCTGGTTTGTTTTTGACCCCATCTTCCTGTTTGCTGAAAGCCCTAACCTTCTGCCTCTATACCATTGTGTATGAACTCTGCCTGCCCTGACCACTGCCTGATCTATTACTATTACCGCCTGCTTCCTTGGTACCACATATTGGTGTCCTTTGTCTATCCACATGTCAGCCGTTACTAACAGAGACTATTCTGGGGGTAGCGACCTAGAGATTCCCAGCAGCAAAAGTCCACATCTCTATACGGATCTTAAAGGGTACATAACTGGAAACCTTAGATGCCGCTACCTGAATTAATACCACCTCAAATCAAGGCAGCCCCCAATCTAGCACTCACCTTCTGTTGGCTTCATGACAGTTTGCTCAGGCCATGGACCCTGCTGACACTCCTCAGCCTGAGGTCTATGAGATGATGACCAGACTTGCACTGCAGCATAGCCGCCAAGGCCAGTTGTTCCAGGTTCTGCAAAACATCTCAACTCATTTGGACGCTTCGATTGCACAACTTCCACCTCCACAACCACTTTCAAACAGCCCTGGTCTTCAATTGCTTACTCCCCATCACTGGAACCCCAAGTCATGCAGAGAATTCCAATCTATATACTTTTCCAACCTATGTATTAGTCCTGGCTTATAATTCCTCCTCTGACAGAGCAAAATCGTGTCTATGCTGTCCGGTGAAGCGCTGGCCTGATCCTCTATCTTTGGGAATGGAATGATGTGGTTAAAGCCAATCTTCAATGGTTCTTGGCGTCTTCTAAGAGGGTCTTTGAAGAACCCAGCAGGGTCCATACTGCAGCCTTGACTATTTTCTACGTCAGAGTACCTCTAACGTAGGCCAATATTCCATTTAATTGTGTCCTAGCTTCGTAGCTAAATTGTAATAATGAGTCACTGGTGACCATGTTCTGGAAAGGACTGGGTGGCCAAATCAAAGTTAAATTGGCTAGCAACGAAATGCCAGCAACTCTGAATGACCTAATTTCTCTGGCAAATCGGATTAATATCAGATTCTGTAAGATTTTGAGGAAATCTGACCGAGTTAGTCTAGTGCCTAGGCTCGCACCGACCTTTCAAAGGCCTCCCGTATCTGTCTCCGATGAAGAACCTTTGCAGCTCAGAAGGGTCAAGCTCTCTGATGTGGATCGTCAACGTACGCATACTAACAAACTCTGCCTTTACTAGCGACAAGAGTCATTTTTTGAGAGACAGTCCGGAGAAACCAGAAAAACTCCAGTGCTTAAGGTAGGTAGGAGAGCGTACCCTAGATAAGGTTTTCTCTTCTCACAAGCTTACCATACCTGTTATCCTGGCTATACCAGGATTCCAATTCACAGTTCAAGCCTGCTTAGATTCTGGTTAAGTTGTAACTTCATCCATCAATCTGTGGTTTCCCCGGTACCAGATTCCTTTTACCCAGCTGGAGAAATCACTTTCTATTGCTTCTCTGAATGGCAAAGTTCTCCCTGAGGTTATCAATGTAGGGTTCATTTTACTGGCAAGCACTCTGGGGGCTGTTGAATGCGAAAGATGATTTGAGTCCAATGGTCAAGTTTAGCGTTTAGAGTTTTCTTAGAAACGCTGTCTTTTAACAGGACAACTGGTCTAGTTTTCTTTCTTGGGAGAATACATTTGTTCCACAATTTCTTTGTTGTGTATGGACATCATTTCAGTGGGCTTTTTTCTTATTACTCACTTTCAGAGGTACCTTCAGCCAATTCTGCTCTCATGAACTTCATTCAGATTTGGCATGGAACCAAGAGTTCTTTAAGTAAAGCCATATTCCGTTTTAAATAAAATATGGACAAGAAGCGCAGGTCTCCTCAACAATTTTTACCAGGAGATAAAGTCTGGCTCTCTACAAAGCACATCCATCCCAAGACTCCTTGCTACAAACTTGCTCTTAGATTCCTGGGTCCTTACAGAGGATTGCGCATACCAAATTCTCTTCATGTCTCCCTGCTCAAGCCTCTCATCCACAACCAATTTTCGAAGGTCTGGTATCTCATAAACTGGAAAACTTTTGGCCCTGAGGAGAGATCTTGGGAGCCTGCTGAGAATACCAATGTCATTGCTCTCATCCATAAATTCCATTTTTGTTATGGATCCAAGAATGGATCCACATCACCTTCTGTTGGCTTAATGACCCTGGGGCAAAGCGAATAAGTTAGGCTAGGTTCACACCATGTTTTTGCATCCTGATATCAGGTTCTGTTTATTTTTTTATAAAATATTTACATTTAAAACAGAATGCAATAGGACACAAAATGAGGCAGACTTCTTTTTTTCTGCCCTGTTGAAGTGCAGAATCTATACAAATCCTGTTATTTTTTCCAATAGAAGTCAATTATAACAGGATGCAACTGTATGGGCTTCCTGTTGCATCCTGTTTTAGGCCTCATTTACACGAGCGTAATATACGCGCGTGCTTTTCACGCGTGTCGTACGCACCTATATTACTCTATGGGGCAGTGCAGACGATGCGTGAATTTTGCGCAGCGCGAGTGCGTTGCGTAAAACTCACGACATGTTCTATAATCGTGCGTTTTTCGCGCATCACACACACATTGAAGTCAATGGGTGCGTGAAAACCACGAAGGTCGCACGGAAGCACTTCCGTGCGAACTGCGTGATTCGCGCAAGAGCTGTCAAACTGAATGTAAACAGAAAAGCACCACGTGCTTTTCTGTTTACAAACATCCGAACGGAGTGTCTTAGACATGAGCGAACCGAACTTTACCGGGTTCGGCCGAACTCGTTTTGACCGGACCCGGCAGGAGACAGTCACTGTGCAGGGTGCTGAAAGAGTTAAACTGGTTCAGCACCCTGGACAGTGACTTCCGATTCCAATATACGTGAACGTGTAAAAAAAAAAAAGTTCTGACTTACCGATAACTCCCGGCTTCTTCCTCCAGTCTGACCTCCCGGGATGACAATTCGGTCCAAGTGACAGCTGCAGCCAATCACAAGCCAAGCACAGGCTGCAGCGGTCACATGGACTGCCGCGTCATCCAGGGAGGTGGGGCCAGATGTCAAGAGAGGCGCGTCACCAAGGACGCGTCACCAAGGCAATGGCTGGGAAGTTCTCGGTAAGTACGAACCTCTTTTTTTTAAACAGGTTACTCGATATGGTGATCGGAATGCACTGTCGAGGGTGCTGAAAGAGTTACTGCCGATCAGTTAACTCTTTCAGCACCATGGACAGTGACTGACGTCGACTAGCCTCATCTCTATGATGGCGGCTGCGCGAAAATCACGCAGCCGCGCATCATACACGGATGACACACGGAGCTGTCAAGTGCCTTTTGCGCACGCAAAACGCTGCATTGTTTGCGCGCGCAAAACGCACACGCTCGTGTAAATGAGGCCTAAAAGATACCTTTTTTGTCAACTTGAAAAAAAAAAGCACCTTTCAACAGGATGAAAAAAATGTGGTGTGAACAGGGTCTTATGGTGTCTATAAACCTGTAATATGGTCTGAGCTGCTTCACGGCTTGCCTAAGGATTTAAACTTTTTCATAGCATAATACTATAAATGTCACACTCCATAAGAAATCACTATAAATCTCACGCGACTATGCCAATCAGACAATATGTATATTGACATTAAAGGTATATTTCCATTTAATAATGTGATGGTATATCACAACGATATGCCATAACATTATAATCGTGGGAGTCCAGTGAATGGAGTTGTCTTGTAGTTCCCGGCACAGTTGGGTGGATAGGAGTGTGACTCTGCAGGGAAATACTGCGAAGAAGCTGTTTCTCCTTCACTAGGTCCTGGCAGTTGGAACCCCCACAAATTTGTAAGTGATAGCATATCCTAGGGAAAAGTAAAAACCTTTTTAAAGTGATGTGGAGGTGTCTATCCCAGCTGTAAATTCTTAGGGTCCTATTAGACAGGCAGATATTCTTTCATGAACGAGCGACGAGTGATGATTTAGTGAATCATTTGCGCTTGATAGATGGTCTATTACACATGACAATAATTGCCACAAAGATTTTCGCTGTTCAGTCATTGCTGCGATTGTTGCTCATTCGCCCACACCTCATCTTTAAATTGCTAACAACTGGAAGATTTATTTTTAGACAAGTGGATGTGGCGGCGACAAGAATCTTTCACTCAGGTAGATGTGGCCGATCCACGGAGCGATTATCCCTTACATTCGAACACAAATTGTACGATAATAGCGCCATTCTAGTTCTAGTTCTGAAGACTATGGTAGTAAATAAATGAATGAATGAATGAATGAATACTGGGTCAACTCATATAAAAATGGTAGAATGTTTTATAGAAAGCAGCATTCATTGACCATTGCACCTTACTCCATATGTATGCAGCCTAATAGAAAACTTAGAAAGTTGGCAATGTTGATCAAATCATTATTTTAATACTGGCCCAATAAATTTTTACAGAATTTTTTCAGAAATTGTGCAAACAAATTTTTTTCAAGGGGAAGTGAAGATTATTTGAGCATTATGAAGAGACTCTGAGGGTCTTTGATAAGAATCAACAAGCTTTGTTGTGAATCGATGCTAGTGTGATTGTTGACTTTGAACAATGGAGGATTGAGCCTCAGGGTGCGTAGTCTGTAGCATGAATAGCATCTCTCACACACAGCCCCAGCCCCCACAGATGGCCCTTTAATAGCTGAGAGAGATTTCCTGCTGTTCAGCCTACAAGATTGGACACCATTAACTACTTCTCTTCCAGAGAGACCACATTACATCTCCCCAGTGACCTTGAGCACTCTCACTAAAACGAAATGTGAGTTTCTATAAACCTACTGATGACTTTGCTATTGTTTTTCCTACTTTGTAATGAGTGACATAATACATGTATTCTTTGTTATAATGGGTGGAAGCTTGGCACCATCTGTCTTTACATACTTGGCACGGATTGCATTTGCCCAGTAAATGATGTAATAAAACCACTGACATCATGAAGGCCATTACTGACAATGACTGTGGGTCTATAAATGGGGAGGGAGTGGGGCAGTGCAGTCAGTGCAGAAGAGACTTGGACAGAGGAGACACAAGGTATTGTGATTGTGCACATCATTCACCATGGGGATCTCACAGACTCCAAAACACTCAAAGACTATGGAAACCCTCGTAGAGCTGTTTTATCCTGCAGCTTCTGAGAAATTCAAATATATATATATTAGTATATTTTATATACCACAGAATATAACATATGGGGACAAGGGGACAATGCACAAACACGGGACAGACATACTCTAGTCAAGCAAGTAAACATTTTGTTTGTAACTTCAAATATGTATTTGAAATATATAGATTATTTGTCAGTACTGGCATAGCCAGCAGATAATAATATTGATATATAAATAATAACTTATTATGTTATAAACACATATCAGCTCCTAGATGAAGCTGTAAATTGTAAGATCACTGTATAAGTAGGTGGCACTGTGTTAATAACAATGAGCGTCATGGCTTCCGTTTATAAAGGAGCCATGGCAGTTAAGCTGAATCCTGGTGTACCCGGTTACGGTCACTGTCCTGTAGGGATTCTGGTATTTTTAATAGCGTAGACTGTATTCTTACTGTCAAAAATACCAGAAACCCTGATGGAAACCCCAAGAGACCCTATTAACGCTAGTGTAAACAAAGCCTTAAAATGTAACGTATATGCTGATACATTAGGGAATTGGATTTCCTGCACTTCTGTAATATATTAATATTAGGTTGGGTTCATAGTGTATATTTGTTGTGCAACTGATCTTAACTAATTGAAATGCTGACACCAAACTCCCATTGATCTCAATGGTAAAACATTGGAGGCCAAGGGAGACCAGGGGCGTAACTAGAACTCAAGGGCCCCATAGTAAAATCAAGCATGTGCACCAATCTAGATGACAGTAAATTGAACTGTAGTGGACCCCCCTTAACATCTGGATCTAGTATCAGCTACTATGACTATAGTTATATCCATGACGTATGCACACACAAGAAGTGCCACGCATCTTATTCATTGTAGCTGGTGGGCCATAAGCAGGGTGCTGGCCCGTCAGATGTCACAACAACATCATGTACTGTGCCCCCGCCACATACCGGCAAAGTTCTGTTGCAAGCCACTTGTGTGCTACTGATTCGCCATACATGTTCTAGGGGCTAAAAAAAAGGCAAATGTGTCTACAAAAACATTTAGCCAAAACTAGAGCACGTTTGTTCTTCACATGTAAGAATGCAGTCTTGAATGTGGTGCGTAAAGTCATAGGGTAAAGAAGTAATTTTCGCACGCTGCGGAATAGGTGAAAACGTCGGCACTTTGAATAACTCCAATTAAAGTGAATAGAATGAATCCCAATCACACTTTACCTAAAAAAAAACTGTGCACATTTTAAGACAAGCTACATCCCTATCTACAATCCTTATCTGCCACATATTTTGCACAGATATTTGGTGGAGTTTCACCTATTATAATTGAACTGGGATATTCACATCTAAACTATCCCTACAATGGGTATGCAGACACAGGGTGATATATGGACCTGTATGCTGCTGACAGATCTGCGGAGTAATAGCCATTGTACTGCTCCATTACTGGAATGCTCCCACTTGTAAATCATACTACAGAATTGAATATTATGAAATTTCCTCATTTTTAAGTGTACAAATAGCAAAAAGGTGAAAAGGGAAAGTTCCTAAAGATATAGATGAAACTGGGAGCAGGCAGACAGTAAGGCAGCACCATTGCGGTGCTTATACAATGTGCAGGGACAGACACTGATAACAGAGGGCCCCTGTCCAAGAAGTTTGCGCAGGCTCCCTCACTTTAATGACAACAAAACCACAATAATAATATATTCCACATATACAGTGGTGTGCAAAAGTTTTAGGCAGTTATGGAAAAATGTTGCAAAGTAAAAATGCTTTCAAAAATAGAAGTGTTAATAGTTTTTTTTATTAATTAACAAAATACAAAGTGAATAAAGAAAAGAGAAATCTAAACCAAATCAATATTTGGTGTGACCACCCTTTGCCTTCAAAGCAGCACCAATTCTTCTAGGTACACTTGCACATAGTTTTTGAAGTAACTCGGCAGGGAGGTTGCTCCAAACATCATGGAGAACTAACCACTGATCTTCTGTGGATGTAGGCTTCCTCAAATCCTTCTGTGTCTTCATATAATCCCAGACAGACTCAATGATGTTGAGATCAGGGCTCTGTGAGGACCATATCATCACTTCCAGAGCTCCTTGTTCTTCTTTACGCTGAAGACAGTTCTTTATTACATTGGCTGTATATTTGGGGTTGTTGTCCTGCTGCAGAATAAGTTTGGAGCAAATCAGATGCCTCCCTGATGGTATTGCATGATGGATTAGTATCTGCCTGTATTTCTCATCATTACGGACACCATTAATCCTGACCAAATCCCCAACTCCATTTGCTGAAATGTAGCCCCAGACTTGTAAGGAACCTCCACCATGCTTCACTGCTGCCTGCAGACACTCATTATTGTACCTCTCTCCAGACCTTCGGCGAACAAACTGCCTTCTGTTACAGCCAAATATTTCATATTTTGACTCATTAGTCCAGTACACCTGCTGCCATTTTTCTGCACCACAGTTCCTATGTTTTCGTGCATAGTTCAGTCGCTTGGCCTTGTTTCCACCTCGAAGGTATGGCTTTTCGCTGCAATTCTTTCATAAATACCACTTCTGGCCAGACTTCTCCGAACAGTAGATGGGTGTATCTGTGTCCCACTGGTTTCTGCCAGTTCTGAGCTGATGGCACTGCTGGACATTTTCCAATTGTGAAGGGATGTAAGCATGATGTGTCTTTGATCTGCTACACTAAGTTTCCTTGGACGATCACTGCATCTGCAGTCCTCAACATTGCACGTTTCTTTGTGCTTCTTCAAAAGAGCTTGAACAGCACATCTTGAAACCCCAGTCTGCTTTGAAATCTTTGCCTGGGAGAGACCTTGCTGATGCAGTATAACTACATTGTGTCTTGTTTCTCTTCTCAGACTTGCCATGGTGGACCTGTGGCATGAAACTGTATTCCACAACCTCACCTTTGTATCAGATTTTGGCTGTTCCTCACCCAGTTTTAAGCCTCCTGCACAACTGCATCTGTTACAGTTAATGACTGTGTTTCAACCTACACATGATAATGACCATCGTTTTGGTATTATTGTTTATTCATACACCTGACTATAATCCTACAAAATCCATGACTTTGTGCAAGTGTACCTAGTAAATTGATGCTGTTTTGTAGGCAAAGGGTGGTCACACCAAATATTAATTTGATTTAGATTTCTCTTCTGTTCATTCACTTTTTTTTTTATTAATCGATAAAAAAAACTATTAACGCTTCTATTTTTTTTAAAGCATTCTTACTTTGCAGAATTTTTGTACAACTGCCTAAAACTCTTGCACAGTAGTGTATATCATTCAAAAAAATGAAACACATACCACACTCCCCACACTGGACACATGTGGAATCACATAGAATTCAGACACTGTCACATTACACACCAGTCATTCATACATACCTGACTTTTGCCAAGTGCTGACTGAGAGAGACCTACTGACATCAAACCACGCCCACTGATATTTTTAGACCCCACCCACATATGGTTGATAAGCCAAGCCCCCTTCCAATGCCGCAATATGCTCTTTGAAGGCCCCAACAAACCCCAGTGTGGGTTGTACCAGCTGCACAGGCGGTATGACCACCCATGACTATGTGTTCCCTATGGGCTGCTGTTGTAGATATGATTTATTATTTTTTTTATTATTATTATTATTATTATTATTATAATTATTCACATTCTTTATTCATTGATCTTTAACATAAATACCACAAACATGCAATAATATAGAGTTTATAGACTAGTCTAGAGTTTACATTAAATATTACATGAGTAATAGTTTACATTCAATAAAATAGTAATACAAATTTAAAACGTCTCAGGGTCCTCATTTCTTACCTAATGCATCTTGGAATGAAGCACAACTACAATTGCTCCTATCAAAAATTGCACATTCAGTATCAATGGGGATGGGGGAATTTGGGGACAGACCCAGATGGAATATAATGTATTCCTGCTGAAGTTTAGGAAACCGAACAGAAACAAAGCGGCTAAGCGCTCACACGAGCGCTTCTTTAGCTTCGTTTTAGCGATCAGTGGGGTTCTCAGTGCTCACCCCCCCACCAATCAAAACTTCTGACATGTCACTATGACATGTCAGAATTTTGTTGAATGTTTAGTTACCCTTTAAAGTATAATGTGGGTGGTTCGAAGAGTTCTTCACTAGGACGAAGGTCCACTTGTTTTGGAATCTTCGTAACGTGTAAATAGCCATCTAAACGATCGTCATACTAGCAGAAAATAATCCTATGATATGATACAAAATGTTACACCCAGACAGATGGAAATCTTTTAGCCACTTGCAAAATAGTTATGTCTAAACCCACCAAAATAGGAAGGAAGGGGCGTGGCCAGCTATGGGAGAGTGAAGACGTGCTCTCTCCAGCTCCTCTCTTAGCGTTCCCGAAATCGGCTGACATCCGCTCCCAGCTATGGGGAAGAATTCAAAAAAAACGAAGGCAGCAGCCCCTACATGCCCCTCATCGCCCCAGCGCGATATCGGGGATTATTTTGGGCGACAGCCCCAGATGCAGCTGCGGGCTGCGACGCGGGCCGAGGCCGGTGGTCAAGATGGCCGCCCGACCTCTACATCCCCAACGGACCAGTGCACAGGGGTGCCGGAGATGGCAGCAGGACACGTCCACTCACCCTCTGAGGTGCAGATCTTGAAGGTCCCCGGTCCTCTGTCTCCTTCCCGGGCTGTGATGTATCCTGCGGCACGGCCGACAGCGCCTGCCGATCTCCAAGATGGCCGCCGGGACCATGAGGCGTGCGGATGCGGGCCTGCTCTGGAGAGCACGGCCCTCCTCTCAGCTGCTCCGGAAGAGAGTGTGCCAACGCAGAAGGTACCAGACCCAGAGGCACCAGATCCCCGGTCTAGCTGGGAGGCATTAGGGGCCCCTGTAGCGGCGGACGCCGCTCCCCTGTCACAGGACCATGTGGCCTCTCAAGATGGCGGCCGGCTTTCTCCGGAGGGCCTGCGCATGCCAGGACACCACCCTCCCCCGTCACTGTTCTCATGGCCTGCGGGCCCTCTCCTTCCGAGACCCGACAGCGGCCTACTACCATCCCCGGGAGTGAGAGACACCACACCTGCCCTGCCTGCAGTGCTGCAGTTGGAGGAGATAGCTAGGAGGCACAGTGAGTACCGAGGCCCTGAGCCTCCCATCACCCAGCTCACCTCACACGCTGTGGGACTGATAGCTCCAGATCTTCCCCTCCCACCCAGGGACCCTGGGCTGGCGGGGGCCTCTCCCTCTTGGTCCTCTGGCTCCGCATGGCACAGCTTCCCCAATGCCCCAACAACCATAGCCTCGACCCTGCCTATGGGAGCTCCCCAGAACCCTGGGGCTATGCCTGCACTACCTGCAAGTGGCCAAGGTCCTCAATTGCACCCACTCCCGTCGCCTGAAGTGGACACCCCAGCCAGTAGGGGATTAAGTTTTACTGACCCGTCGTCTGGATCTATATGTGAAAATCGGCCGGCGACTCTCTCAGATATCCGCCAGCTTGTTCAATTGTTGCCTACTAGGGCTGATATGACGTCCTTTGCCAGACAGATCGTTGAAGAATGCAAGCTGGAGTTTACACAGTTTCGTGCTGAACTTTCCTCACTTTCTACGAGGGTGGACACTCTTACGCAGGACCGGGTTGCTGATAATGCCACTATTGCAGATATCCAATCCACTATTCAGCAGCACTCAGCTCAGTTGTTCACTTTGCAGCAGCACCTTGATGATATTGAAAACCGTAATAGGAGGAACAACCTACGTGTTCGAGGATTGCCCGAATCTGTTCCTGCGTCTGAGCTGTTTTCGACTCTCTCCACCATCTTCAATACTTTACTAGGCCGTCCGCCGAATACCCATATAGAGATCGACCGGGCACATAGAGCTCTCCGCCCTGTAAGTGTTGATGATCCTAGGCCGAGGGATGTCATCTGCCGAATCCATTTTTACGCAATCAAGGACTCTATCCTCCAAAAAATCCGACGGCAGCCCATCATTCTCCACCAAGGCACGCAGTTGCGTATTTTGCCGGATTTATCTCGACACACGCTGGCGCAAAGAGCTGCTCTCAAACCCCTGCTGGAGGTGCTCCGGAACCGGGACATCATCTACAGGTGGGGCTTCCCGTTTGCCCTGATGGTTCGACAGGAGGGCCGTACCTATACTGTGCGATCCCCGGCCGACCTGCCTGGTTTCTTGCGGGACTTGAACCTTCCTCATGTTGCATTACCGGAGTGGCCCTCGTTGTTATCCTCTGCTGGCGGGGGATCGCGGGGGAGACGCCCGTTCTCTGGGCCCCTAGCTGTGGCGGAGGGTCGTCCTCCGCGTGGACCTCGCAGACGATCTAGACGCCGACAAGAACGTGACCCTACTCCACCCATGGAGACCGCCCGTTCGGCATGATGATCCGGACTGTCGCTCCTGGAATTCCTCCTTTTACTTACTTACTTGATGTCTGATTTCAAGATTGCTTGTTGCTCTGAGTATTACCTTCAGATGCCTTCCAATGTCTTCCTCTCTCGTTATTTAAAGTGTGCAAATGATGTTAAGCTGTTAATACTTATATTATTGTACGCTAGGGAGTGCGGATAACTCTTATGCATAGTTGTCACCTTCCCCCTGTAGGTTTCGGACCGAATTTTTGGTCTTCCGCAATTGTGCGCTTAGTTTGTGCGGCAGTTGTTTTCGTACTGCCTTTTTTGTTTGATTTTATGTCTGTGTTTTTCTCTAATGCTCTGTTCTTTACTCCTAGCTTGTTTCCCTCCTCTGCTTCCCTCCTGGTGATCCTGGACTCCGATCCTTCGTGCGCTACCCGGCATACCTCAGTGAGCCGTTTAGTCTGCATCCATGGCTGACCTTAATATTGCCTCCTTCAACGTGAAGGGGCTGAATGTTCCTGAAAAGCGGGCGCAAATCTTACACCATCTACACAAGCGTAAGGTACACATCGCATGCTTCCAGGAGACACATTTTAAGGAGGGACATGCCCCTACTATCAAGCACAAACACTACACTACGTGGCATTTCAGTAATAATCCCCTTTCCAGATCATGTGGAGTTGCCATAGCCCTCCACAAGTCTCTCCCCCATCAGGTTGTCAATCTTGTTGTGGATCCCGAGGCGAGATACCTCATCTTAGTGCTTAATATTGGTGGGAGGGAATTCACGGTGATTAACGCTTATGCTCCTAACCAGGGTCAGGTGCCCTTCATTCTTCAACTTATAGAAACCGCCCTTCCGGTGGTCCGGGGGACTGTGGTGCTGTGCGGAGACTTTAACCTTACTCTGGATCCGACGGTGGATAATTCTACTGGTCGTTCTAGTGTTGCATACGGTGCTATTAGGCGGGCGAGGCGAGCTCTCCTACAACTTCAACTGTGTGATGCATGGCGCATTCAACATCCCACGGATAAGGATTATAGTTTTTACTCCCATCCGCATGGCACCTACAGTCGCTTGGATTACATTTTCCTTCAGCAACATGCTCTCCCCTGGGTAGCCTCTACGTCCATTGGCAGTATCCTGTGGTCTGACCATGCCCCGGTATATTGTACTTTACATCTCCCCTTCATCACTAAAGGCCCCTGGACTTGGAGACTGAATGAGTCCCTGCTCCTGGATGGGGTGTGCCATGCTGATTTGCTTCAAACTGTGGAACATTTCACACTTGATCATGCCCAGGATGACACGTCCCCCTTGGTTCGTTGGGAAGCCCTTAAATGCGTTCTCAGGGGGGTCCTCATAAAACACGGGGCGCGCCTTAAAAGAGAAAGGGCCCACTCCCTTAAAATTGCTCTCCAAAAAATTAGCGCTCTTGAACTGGCTCACAAACGTGCGCTGTCTCTTCCGATTTTACGGGAGTTACAGGTTGCCCGACAGGACGCCAGACGGCTGTTGGACTCTGCCCAGCAGCGCGCTCTCCAAGTCTGTCGCAGTAAATTCTACGAGTTTGGCAATAAGAGCGGACGTATGTTGGCCAGAGCTGTAAAAACTAGAATTGCCCAGTCACACATCCCAAATACTAAGGCTCCTTCTGGCCAAGTTGTTCACACGACCCCAGAGATAGCGGAGTGCTTCCATAGCTTTTTCTCTGATCTTTACAACCTTGACCCTCCCACCCCCGCCCCCTCCCATCCGCCGGACCGGGATTCTTTCTCATCCCCCTTCACACCGTTGTCTGGGGAGATAGCTGAGGAACTTGACTCGGACTTCACTTCCTCGGAACTCCTCAGGGTTATAACCGATCTTCCAGGGGGGAAGAGTCCTGGCCCGGATGGCTACACTGCCAAGTTCTACAAGGTGTTGGCGGACCGGTTGCTACCGCTTTTGTTGTTAGCTTTTAACTCTATTTCCCCGGAGGTCCTGTTTCCTCCTAGTTCCACCTTGGCTCATGTCGTAGTGATCCCTAAGCCGGGTAAGGACCCTCAATTATGCTCCAGTTATCGTCCCATCTCCTTGCTAAATGTAGACCTAAAAATGTACGCTAAATTGCTCGCCAATAGATTGAATAAATACCTGCCTGAACTAATCCACCCGGACCAGGTGGGGTTTGTGCCTGGTCGGGAGGCCCGTGACAACACCCTTAAAACCTTCGATATCATTCACCACGCCCAGACTAACCGAATCCCGCTCATGATCCTGTCCCTGGATGCTGAAAAGGCATTTGACAGAATATCGTGGCCTGCCCTTTACCAAACCCTTCGGCATGTGGGAATAGGACCTTCTCTCTTGGCAAAAATTATGGCATTGTATCGCACGCCTTCGGCCCAAATAAAAATAAATGGCTCCCTCTCGGCACCTTTCCCTATTTACAATGGCACACGACAGGGCTGTCCCCTATCCCCCCTGTTGTATGTCCTGGTTATGGAACACCTCATGGCCTCCATTCGGAGCAACACGGATATTAAGGGTATTAACATTGGAGGGAAGGAATACAAGTGCTCGGCATTTGCTGATGACCTATTGGTCTATCTCACAGACCCTCATGTCTCTCTTCCTTCACTGATGTCCGAGTTGTCTCGTTTTGGAACATGGTCTAATTTCAAAATCAATTTCTCTAAGTCTGAGGCGTTAAATGTTTCTCTTCCAGGCCCGTTAGTATCGCTTCTCCAAAGTAATTTCCCCTTTTCATGGCCCTCCAGGGGTATTACATATTTGGGTGCCCGTATAAGTGGGGACCTTACACAATTGTTTACAAATAATTTTATCCCCCTACTGGCCAAGTTTCGCACTGATCTTAATTCCTGGCATAAGACTGAGTTTTCCTGGTTTGGTCGTATCAATATTATTAAGATGTCTCTCCTCCCCCGCTTACTTTATCTCCTGCAGACGATCCCCATCTCTATTCCATCCTCCTATTGGTTGCGGCTTCAGCGATGCTTCGGCTCCTTCATTTGGCCGACTGGTCGTCCACGTCTGAGCCGGGCTCTGCTGACTCGTTCCAGGGGTACGGGTGGGGTTGGTCTGCCGGATTGTCGGCTCTACTATCTGGCATCAACTCACGCACGTGTTTTAGATTTTTTTCATAACCGAGAATCAAAACTATGGGTCCGTTTGGCTCAACAACTATGTCCCAGTACCCTATCATCCCTGCCGTGGATCCTGCCCGGGAACAGACCGACTCAAGCCTCCTTTGTTGTTTACCATACCCTCATGGCGTTGAGGTCCTTAGGGCCTGGATGTTCGCTTATAGACCCCCTGGGTCCTTTAACTCCTATCACAGATAATCCAGCCTTTCCTGCTGGTAAGGCTGGTCGCTCCTTCCTAGGCAGGCCGCCCACCGGCCCCATGTATTTTGCTCAGGTCCTCTCCGCTTCCTCTCTTCTCCCCCTAACCTCCATCTGCCCCGATGCCGTGCCCCTCACTCGCCATATATATGAATATGCCCAGTTAAAACATTTTTATGGAACAGTTAACCGACGCGCACACCTTCACAGGTTGTTGACGGACTTTGAGCGCCTATGTGTCTCCTCCCAGCCACCTACCCATACCATATCCACAATATATAAATTACTCCTTTCACAGCGTTCCCAACAACTACCCTCCTTCTGCGGGGCCTGGGAGAGAGAATTACATACTACATTTACTGACGCACAGTGGAAGCGGTGTTTCTCCCTCTCACAAAAAGCCTCTATAGCCATTAGGGCCCAGGAAACTAGTTACAAAATTGTCTCTAGATGGTATAGGGTCCCGGCTGCGCTTCATAAATGGTATCCGTCTGTGCCTGACAATTGTTGGCGTTGTGGTGCTGTAGGAGGTTCTATGTCTCATGTTTGGTGGAGTTGCCCCTTGTTGAGGAGTTTTTGGGATGCGGTGCTTAAATTAATATTGGAGGTTACTGGAGTCTATGTCCCCAACTCTCCGGAAGCAGCTCTTTTATTCATGTTCCCGATGCCAATACACGTTTATAAAAGCTCCCTAACTAGACATCTCCTTCAGGCGGCAAAGTCAGTGATCCCGCGCAGGTGGAAAACGGCCATACCCCCAACATTAGATGAGTGGTTTCGGGAAGTTGCCTTGATACAGCGAATGGAACACTTGGTGGCCCACTCCCCGGCATCTGTGGTAAAATACACGTCTACATGGTCTCCTTGGATAGTGTTTCTTTCTTCTCCTTCCTACCTCACGGCGGTAACCTGAGTCGGCCTATACCCCTGTGAAATGTACTATGGCTTTTGCGCGCTGCTGATTTTCATTCATAATACGCCAGAACTGGAGTCCAGGATCCCCTTGTCCTCTCCCCTCCCTCCTATCCCTCCCTCTCTTGGGGCCTTTTTCTATACTTTCTCTTCCCCGTCTAGGGTAATGTGCCTCTTCTTCTCTGTTTGAATTAAGTGGTCTCGCTGTACATTCTGTTGTTATGCCTCTAGGATTACTCATGCTACTGTTGTATACCGACCATTCTTTTTCATGTTGAGATGTGATGCACATTATTGATTTTCCTTTTGGTGTTTTGTTTTTTTTTTTTTTTTCTTTGGTCCACTGACCTTGTTTGTTTTTATTTAAGGTGTGGAGGCCTTCCCTCCACTATGTTTTGTAAATTTTGTGTTCTGAAACTCAATAAAAATTTTGAATAAGAAAAATAGGAAGGAAGCATATAACCCTGTTCCGGTCCAAATAAAAAAGAAAATAAAAAAATACTCACCAACAGATCCATGATCCAGCATTGGGGTCGCGAACACCATATTAATATCTCAGACAGGTATATTGGTCTTTTTGTACAATAACATTGTGTTCCTTGTGCTACACCAACATTACATCGTAATGGCCGCTTTTATAGTGTTCTCATAACAAAGCCCTCATAACAGTGTCAGCCACAGTGCCTCAACAACAGAGCCAGCCACATGCCCCCTAACAGTGCTAGCCACTTGCCCCCTAATAGTCCATAACTTTTTAAAGGAATGTATCATGTATTTTCCTTTAGATTTAAAGAGGCTCTGTCACCAGATTTTCAAACCCCTATCTCGTGTTGCAGCAGATCGGCGCTGCAATGTAGATTACAGTAAAGTGTTTTGTTTTTTTTTAAAACGAGCATTTTTGGCCAAGTTATGACCATTTTTATATTTATGCAAATGAGCCTTTCTTAAGTACAAGTGGGCGTGTTTAAAGTTATGTCCAAGTGGGCGTGTATTGTGTGTACATCTGGGCGTTCTTACTTGTTTTACTAGCTGGGCGTTGTGACTAGAAGTGTATGATGCTGACGAATCAGCATCATCCACTTCTCTTCATTAACACCCAGCTTCTGGCAGTGCACAGACACACAGCGTGTCCTCGCGAGATCACGCTGTGACGTCACTTCCTGCCCCAGGTCCTGCATCGTGTCGGACCAGCGAGGACACTTCGGCACCAGGCGACAGAGGCTACATCGACTTACCTGCAAACGCCGATGCTGCTGCAGAATCAACTGTAGCCTCTGTCGCCTGGTGCCGATGTGTCCTCGCTTTTTATATTTTCCCCCTAAAGCAATGTAAAAAAAGAAATATAAATAAACATAATTGGTATTTCCGTCTCCGTAGAAGTACGAACTATTACAATATAACATTTATTTTAAAAAAAAAATAAAAATGAAAATGCCAGAATCGCTGTTTTTTGGTCACTTTAGCTCCCCAAAAAATGGAATAAAAAGTGATCAAAAAATCTTATGCACCACAAAACAGTACAAAATAAACCCCTACAGCTCGCCACGCAGAAAACGGGCCCTACACCGCTTAATCGTTGGAAAAATAAAAAAGTTTTGGCTCTCACAATGTGGCGACAAAAAACATTTTTTTAACAATTAGTTTTCTAATTGTAAAAGTAGAAAAACAGAAAAAAAATTATATAAATTTGGTATCGCTGTAATCGTATTGACCCGCAGAATAAAGTTAACATGTAAATTTTATTGCACGGTGAACGCCGTAAAAACAAAACCCAAAAAACAATGGAGGAATCGCTGTTTTTTTCCCATTCCACCCCACAAAGAATCTTTTTCTAGTTTCTCAGTACATTATAGTGAACAATAAATGTTTTGTGTCGTCCTATTCTGAGAGTCATAACTTTTTTATTTTCCTGTCGATTGAGCGGTGTGTGGCCTATTTTTTCCGATGCGAGCTCTAGTTTTTATTGGTATAATTTTTTTTGGGGGGGGGGGGGGATGTCACTTTTTGATCACTTCCTATAAAAAATTTTGTGTCCAAAAAACAGCGATTCTAGCGTTTTTTTTTTTTTACCATGTGCGGGTTAAATAATGTTATATTATAAATGTTCATATTTCTATGGACGCAGCGATACCAGTTATGTTAATGTTTTTTTGGGGGGGGGAGGGTGGGAAAAGGATTTTTTTTTAATGTTTAAGATTTTTTTTATATATTAAAAAAACGTTAACTGTATTTTAGGGGACTTGAACCAGTGATCGTTACACGATATTCTGCAATACTAAGTATTGCAGTATATTGTGATTTTGACAGGCTCCTATTAAGCCCTGCCGCTAGCACAAAGATGGCAGAAGGTTGGGGCCTTCATTAGGCCCCCAGGCTGCCATGACAACCATCGGCACCCCGCGATCACGTTGCGGGGGGAGGTGATGGGACGTTAGAGGGGTCCGCACCCTCTCTCTAACTACATAGATGCCGCGGCCGCTATTGAGCGCGGCAGCTATGGGGTTAAACGAGCGGGATTCTGCTCGCTGCAGTGAAGTGACGGCTGTAATATACAGCCGACACCCGCTTAGTATGCAGCGGCTCAGCCCATGAGCCCACTCAGTACTTCCCCGGCAAGGGGTGAATGGAATATGTCACCAGGACAGACCCCTTTAACTTAGGGCATCTAAGGCTGTGTTCACATCTCGTTAAGCAGTATGGCTATGCAGTTGTATATGTCGGTATACCACCAACGAACGGCTCTGACGAGGTGTGAACAGAGCCTTACAGAACAACAAGGTAGTGAATTTCTGAACATATAGAGGATGCTTTTTAGCAGCGCCCTAAAGAGGAGCAGCTGTTGGCTTGTTTTTCTTAGGGTATCTGTGAGATGCTCCATGTTAAAGAGGATTGTTCTGGTGATAGATCAATGCCAGGTAATGTACCTGCCTTGTGCTCCTCTCTACCTCTGGCCCCGACATGGGTATGTGGGTACATAGGGCATACACTGCTTTACTGTTTTCAGAGACAAGCGCTGATCACTAAACCATCAGTGTTTTAATACCATCGGTCAGTAGTGCATCTCCTCATATGGAAAAAGTTATGTAGTTCCCCTCCTCCCTTTAACAACGCAAGGTGTTCAGGGCCTGTGTGCCCCCCAAACAGCCTGAATTTGGGGCACAGACCTGAACACCCAATGCTGTTAAGGGGGAAGGGAATAACGTTCATCCTTTGCATACACCCATGCATGTTGGAGATTTTGATAAGAATTGAAAGTTACATGCAATATAAGCCATGGAACCAAAAAATCATGGGCGTAAACAATGGGACCCAGATTTTGAGGGGGGCTGCTCAGGTGCTAGAACATTGTTGCTTTTTGTAGTAGTTTCTGCTATCTAGCACTATGTGGTTGTCTAATATTTGGCGCTATTATCCATACCATTATTACTACGATGCTGCTGTTTGCGTTTCCTGTCACTAGGTGTTGGGGGGGGGGGGCATATTATTTGCTATGGGGCCCTTTAAATTCTAGTTACGCCTCTGAACAAAATGATCTTTTTCACACAATTTTGCACTGGCAGTAATTTTATTCTACTATGTAACTAATAATGTGTTTGTTTTTAGTCTACATTTTATCTGATACATTATTAGTAAATTGACATCCCATACAGTAAACACATGCAGAGTTCTCACACACTGGATGAAAACACTCCCCTGCAGTGTCGCATCTTGACCACTAGAGGCTGCATCCTTCCTGCCGCCCGCACAGCCTCACATGTCCACAACACTTTGTTAGTGCTGGTTGGGGTGTAAAGTTTAAATGGCCAGGAGGTGACTGATGTGATCTCACAGGCGGACCTGCAGCTCGGACAGGGGTGGGCACGACAGGGGCATCTCTGCTGAGCCTGTCACAAGCTGGGTAAGGCTTCTCCCCTCCTCTATGCACTGTGGATGATATGTATCTCCCTTTTCTCTCTCTGCTCAGCTTCTCCCCCTCCTTCCCGGACCTCCCTCCGCTCTCTGCCTCCTCGACTGGCAATGAACAGCTGCCTTTGCATGAAAAGAAGGGACGATTTTCCACGCTTAACAGTTAAGTGTCCTATGGAGCCTCCAAACCCCCATCTGCAAAGCTGCATTGCATTGTTGGTGTTGTAGCCCTTGCTTGGTAACCATCAGCCTGCAGGCTTTGTTGTTGTAGCAGAGATGCAGCAGGCCTGAGCGCTCATTGGACCAGTGGATGCATCTGTTAACCCTTTCATGGCACCAGCTGGGGTCTAAATTCCCTTAGCTCAGTGGTTATTATTATATTGGGGGGTGGAGGACAGAATTTCCTCTGTGCATTATTTGTTGTTTTCTTCCTCCCTTCCTTCCTCTTTTCCATGGCAGCCTTGCAGGATTATGTCACTGAATGCTGCCATGATGGAGTATTTGGTAGCCATGATCTGTTCTCCGCAGGGCTGTCTGCTCATTAGATAACACAGAAAGTAATGGCCGGTGTATGATGTGAAGAGGGAGGCCTTACAGCTGCTGGAAGCCTGCCTGTAGTAACACTGTATATACCGTATCTCAAATAGTGTTTCTGTGAGTGAAGGTGGATCTGTGCGTAGAGCTATATGACTCGTCTCTATAAGGACGCCATATCGGCATTGTCATCTAAATATTGCACCGGTTGCGGCACAAAATTGTAGTCTATTATCTGTGATGGCGAAGCGTCTATTCTACGTTTCTTGTAAGCTGTCACGTAGCTCCAGCCTGATAGGTGTTTATTAATAGTGCGTATCTGCCACATTGTGTTTTCACTATGCCAATGACTTGTGTGGTACCGCAGCCTATAGGAAAGGACCTGGCTACAACTGACGCAGCGCTGGAGATGTCACGTGATCATCACAGCCTCTTATAATCACTCCGACATATAATGAGCCTTCTTTTGGACTTCACCTTTAAGAGGACCTGTCGCCTCTCCTGATAGGTCGCCTCTCCTGATAGGTCTGTTTTAGTAAATACTTGTATTCCCCTTAAAATAAAAATTCTGGAACATCTTTTCTGTTAATTCTGCGTTGTGCGGTTCCTCTGTTATTCCTCTTGAGTATTTATGAATAAATTGACAACTGGGTGTTAGGGTATGTTCACACGGCAGCGTCCATTACGGCTGAATTCACGGAGCTGTTTTCAGGAGAAAATAGCTCATGGATTTCAGACGTAATGGCATGTTGCAGGTGTTTTTCGCAGCGTCCATTACGGACGTAATTGGAGCTGTTTTTCTATGGAGTCAATGGAAAATGGCTCCAATTACGTCCCAAGAAGTGACAGGCACTTCTTTGACGCGGGCGTCTTTTTTACGCGCCGTCTTTTGACAGCGGCGCGTAGAAAAAATTACCGTCGGCACAGAACATCATAAAGCCCATTCAAATGAATGGGCAGATGTTTGCCGGCGCATTGGAGACGTATTTTCGGACGTAATTTGAGGTTAAAACGCCCGAATTACGTCCGTAAATAGGGTGTGTGAACCCAGCCTTACTGTTTCCTTTGTCAAAGGGGTGTGTCTCCACACATAGCACTGATTGGACAAGTGTTGGGATACGCCCCCAACTGGTAACACCCAGTTGTCAATTTATGCATACATTTCCAGGAAGAATAACAGAAAAACACAGAGATCTAAGAAAAGATTCTCCATAATTTTTATTTTATGAGGAATACAAGAATTTATTAAAACAGATGTAATTTTCTTAACCAGTGTCACAATAAGGCTTCGTTCACATCTGCTTTGGGTCCCGTTCTGACGTTCTGTCTGAGGTTTCCGTCAGAACAGGACCCTGAGCAGACGCAAACTGACATCGACGGAAACCAGAGGTTTCCGTCTCCATCACCATTGATTTCAATGGGGTCGGAGCCAGTGCCCATGGTTTCAGTTTGCCTCTTTTGTGCACCGGACCCGTCGTTTTGCTGGAAGCAATAGCGTAGTCGACTACGCTATTGCTTCTCGACGGGTCCGGTGCACAAAAGAGGCAAACTGAAATCATGGGCACTGGCTCCGACCCCATTGAAATCAATGGTGATGGAGACGGAAACCTCTGGTTTGTGTCTGCTCAGGGTGCCGTTCTGACGGAAACCTCCGATGGAACGTCAGAACGGGACCCCAACGCAGATGTGAACGAAGCCTTAGATGTGGATTCTGGTCGGTTGCTATAGATAATAAGGACGCTTTTTATTTTCTTTGAGCTTTCCTACATGAAGCCTAATCTGTGCCGTTTACAGGTAGGGTATGGGCACACGAGAAGTGCCTTTTACGTCTGAAAAGACAGACTGTTTTCAGGAGAAAACAGCTGCGTCTTTGACGCTCGTAAATCTTGAGCTGCTCTTCATTGACTTCAATGAAGAACGGCTCAAATTACGTTGCAAAGAAGTGTCCTGCACTTCTTTGCCAAAGCAGTCATTTTACGCGTCGTCGTTTGACAGCTGTCAAACGACGACGCGTAAATGACAGGTCGTCTGCACAGTACGTCGGGAAACCCATTCAAATGAATGGGCAGATGTTTGCCGACGTATTGGGGCCCTATTTTCAGACGTAAAATGAGGCATAATACGCCTCATAATAGGTCGTGTGAACCCAGCCGTTAAAGTACGCAGCGTATCTGTCCTGGAAACCGAAGGGGAATTCCGCCAGAAAAACCACAATAAATTGTGGTGCAGTTTTTCGGACAGCATTTCCGCTGTGAAAAACCTGCAGGACAAAACAAAGTTTATACCTACCACCCGGGCATTGTCATGGCGATGCGTCCCTCTGTTCTAGGAGCTGCAGTCCATGTGACCGCTGCAGCAGTCACATGGGATAAAATGTCATCCCAGGAGGATAGTCTGCGTTTAGAACAGAGGATCGTGTCGCTTTGACTACGGCCGGGGGTAAGTATAAGCTTTGCTATTCATTTTAATTTTAAAAAAATATATATATATATTTTTTTTTTCATTTGCGATTTTTGTTCGTCTACATTGATAAGTCCGATCATTGGACTGGCTGGGTCAGCCAGAGCAACTGACATTGTTAGCTGCTCTGGCTACTAGAGGGGACAACCCCCTCTATGTGATTCCTATATGCACTTTTAACATTCAATATATTCCATTGCGGGCAACGGCCCTTTTATCCCTAGGTGACATCCGCTGTATATATACGGCCAAGGGGTTAGCTCAATCTGCCTTCCATGTACGGCACAGTGATGAGCGGGTGTCAGCTGTAACATGCTGCAATGGCCGGGAACGTAGCTCGCTCCAATCCCGGCCTTTAACCCCTTAGATATAAGGAGTTTGGCAGAGAGAGGGGGCTCCCTGTAAAGCGATCATGGAGGGTCGATAGGTTGCTTTGGCAGCCGGAGGCCTCATGATGGCCCCCAGACCATTATTATTAGAAAAAAATGAAACCATTAAAAAAGTACACATAATTAGTATCACTATATCCGTAACGACCCGTACTATAAAACTAACGCATTATTTAATGCCGCTTGCTGGAAAAAACGACGTGAGAATTGCTTATTTTTGGTCCTCTCGCCTACAAAACAATGGAATAAAAATGTATCCGAAAGTCATGTTTACCCTAAAAGGGCGCCAATTAAAACTACAACTGGCCCAGCGAAATACAGCTCCGTTGACAGAAAAACGAAACTGTTCTCTGAATGCAGCGACACAAAAATAAATGATCTTTTTTCAAAGTGGTTTTTTTTGTGTGTGCAAAAGTGGAAAAGCATAAAAAAAAAAAAAAAACCTGTATAAATTTGGTATCGCCGTAATCGTACTGACCTGCGGAATCAAGTTAAGATGTTATAAATACGGCACGGTGAACGCTGTAAAAAATAAACTCCTAACATAAACAACAAATTGATGTTTTGTTTTATATATTTTTCAATGAGTTATATTTATTCCCAAATGGTAGCATTAAAAAAAACGACTAATCGTCCCGCAAAAAAACAAACAAACGCCTCATACGCAGTGATACAATATCAAAACAAATTGCTGCATCCTCGAGGGGTTAACAGTGGTAAGGGAGTCAGTCCTGATCAATAGACGGCTTGTCTGCTGCAGCTGGGGGGGGGCAGAGATCTTGTCTCCTGTATAATATTCATTGCAGACTATCAGTCTGTGCCACCATGACGGTTCAGAACGCTTGTGACTTGCTGCAACTCTTCACAATGCTAAAGTAACAGAATTTGAGTCACACAAGTCCGACATGTGATGAATTCTCCATATGTTGGAAAACTTTGTAAATTCTTTGCTTATCTTGTACTGATTTGATAATATTTTCTTCATTTGTATCTAATGCTATGATTGGAATTTTACTGATTTCCTATTACCGGAGCAGTGCATTGTGGGAGCTCAATGACAGATACAGTTAGATAAACATTTTGACAGCAGTGTGGATATAAAAATAAATCTGTTTCCAAGGACAACCTGAGGAATTTTGAAAGCTGCTGTGTCTATGATGTAATATTAGACAAAACTAAAAATAAAGTGTTGAAAAAGTTTGAAAAGTTTCTTAACTTTTTATGTAGAATTAAACAAAAAGAGGACTTGTCCCCTCTCCTGCCATGTCTGTTTTGGTAAATACCTGCATTCCTCATGAAATAACAATTCTAGAGCATCCTTTCTTAGAACTCAGCATTGTCTTCTGTTATTCCTCCTGGAAATGTATAAATAAAGAGTACGCACTCACAAAGTGAATGTTTCCGTAGAAATCTGCATCAGATTGTGCGGTTTTGCCCTGCAGTAAACAGACGACTGTCTAAAAAAAAAACAAGTCTCGCCACCCCTGATGACGCTTTCCTGACACGGCATTGCTCGAGCTCGGGTGTACAGATGCCAGCGGAGGACCGGGAAAGCATTGTCTGGGTAACTATTGTTAGCTGGACTAACAATAGTATTTGCTTGCAACAAATCTGTGCACTTTCCACAGCAGAAATTGACATGCTGAAGACGTCACAATCTGCACAACAGGTAAATTTCTACGTGAAAAATTTCTGCCGTATGTAGATGAGATTTCTTCATCCGCTTTGCTGCTAGTGTGTTTCGCAGGAATTCTACTTTTTGTGAACATATCTAAACTAACAACTGTACCTTAGGCCCTGTTCACACAGAGTTTTTTTGCAGGCAGAAAATTCTGCCTAAAAAATCAGCTACGGTTTTTTGGAGTGGCTTTTTTTTTTTTTAAGCTATCTCTTCAACAGAAAGATGGAATAACCACAAGCTTTTTTTGCAGAAAAGACGTGTAAAAAAAATGCGTCAAAAATCTTGTCAAAAAAACCCGTTTTATTTCCGTCTCCCGTTGACTTCAATGGGGGTTTTGAGGCGGAAAACGCCTCCAGATAGGGCATGTCGCTTCTTTTTCCCGCTTTCATTTTTTTTTTACTCGCGTTAAAAAAACGCCTCCACCTCCCATTGAAATCAATGGGAGTAAATTTGTCAGCTTCGGCTGTTTTTTGCCGCGGCTTCTGCGGCAAAAAATGTGTAAAAAAACTCAGTGTGAACAGGGTATTCCCCTTGTCAATTAGGTATGCCCTACGCAGTTTGACCTAGTCAGTGCTGATTGGACAGCGTCATACTGTATAAGGACAATGGTTACACCCAGTTGTTACTCCTAGAAATGTCAGAATAAAGTAATAACAGAGGAACGGCACAACACAGTTCTAAGAAAATATCTTCCAGAATTGTTGTTTTATGATCATTGAAAGTATTTACTAAAATAGACATATCGGGATATTTCATTTAATAAAATAGGCTAAAGACGTAGTGACCCTTCAGACGCTTTGATCAGTAGGGGCCCTGGTGCTAAGACCTCCACCGATCGCAGGAATTAAGGTAGGGACAGATCGAGTTAAAGAGGCTCTGTCACCAGATTTTGCAACCCCTATCTGCTATTGCAGCAGATAGGCGCTGCAATGTAGATTACAGTAACGTTTTTATTTTTAAAAAACGAGCATTTTTGGCCAAGTTATGACCATTTTTGTAGTTATGCAAATGAGGCTTGCAAAAGTCCAAGTGGGCGTGTATTATGTGCGTACATCGGGGCGTTTTTAATACTTTTACTAGCTGGGCGTTCTGATGAGAAGTATCATCCACTTCTCTTCAGAACGCTCAGCTTCTGCCAGATCACGCTGTGACGTCACTCACAGGTCCTGCATCGTGTCAGACGAGCGAGGACACATCGGCACCAGAGGCTACAGATGATTCTGCAGCAGCATCAGCGTTTGCAGGTAAGTAGCTACATCGACTTACCTGCTAACGCCGATGCTGCTGCAGAATCAACTGAAGCCTCTGGTGCCGATGTGTCCTCGCTCGTCTGACACGATGCAGGACCTGTGAGTGACGTCACAGCGTGATCTGGCAGAAGCTGGGCGTTCTGAAGAGAAGTGGATGATACATCTCGTCACAACGCCCAGCTAGTAAAAGTAGTAAAAACGCCCCGATGTACGCACATAATACACGCCCACTTGGACTTTTACTTTTAAACACACCCACTTGGACTTTTGCAAGCCTCATTTGCATAACTACAAAAATGGTCATAATTTGGCCAAAAATGCTCGTTTTTTAAAAATAAAAACGTTACTGTAATCTACATTGCAGCGCCGATCTGCTGCAATAGCAGATAGGGGCTGCAAAATCTGGTGACAGAGCCTCTTTAACCCCTTAAGGACGCAGCCTAGTTTGGGCCTTAAGGCTCAGAGCCCATTTTTCAAATCTGACATATTTCACTTTATGTGGTAATAACGTCGGAATGCTTAAACCTATCCAAGCGATTCTGAGATTGTTTTCTCGTGACACTTTGGGCTTCATGTTCGTGGTAAAATTTGGTCGATATATTCAGTGTTTATTGGTGAAAAATTGCAAAATTTAGAGAAAATTTTGAAAAAATTGCATTTTTCAGAATTTAAATGCATCTGCTTGTAAAACAGACGGTTATACCACCCAAAATAGTTACTAGTTCACATTTCCCATATGTCTACTTTAGATTGGCATCGTTTTTTTAACATTCTTTTATTTTTCTTGGACGTTACAAGGCTTAGAACATAAACAGCAATTTCTCATATTTTTAAGAAAATTTCAAAAGCCTTTTTTTTAAGGTACCTCTTGAGTTCTGAAGTGGCTTTGAGGGGCCTATGTATTAGAAACCCCCATAAAACACCCCATTTTAAAAACTAGACCCCTCAAAGTATTCAAAACAGCATTTAGAAAGTTTTTTAACCCTTCAGGCATTTCACAGGAATTAAAGCAATGTGGAGGTGAAATTTGCAAATTTCATTTTTCTTGCTGAATTTCAATATTATTCCATTTTTTTCTGTAACACAGAAGATTTTACCAGAGAAATACTACTAAATATGTATTGTCCAGATTCTGCAGTTTTTAGAAATGTCCCACATGTGGCTCTAGTGCGCTCGTGGAATAAAACACAAGCCTCAGAAACAAAGGAGCACCTAGTGCATTTTGAGGCCTCTTTTTTATTAGAATATATTTTAGGCAGCATGCCAGGTTTGAAGAGGTGTTGAGGTATGAAAGCAATGGAAACCCACCAGAAGTGACCCCATTTTGGAAACTAGACCCCTCAAGGAATTCATTTATGGTTGTTGTTATCATTTTGACCACACCGTTTTTTCACAGCACCTATTTGAATTGGGCTGTGAAATTAAAAAAATGATATTTTTTCCATTAAGATGTAATTTTTGTTCAAAATTTCTTATTTTCACAAGGAATAAAACACCCCATTTTGTTGCCCAATTTGTCCTTAGTGCGGCAATACCCCATTTGTGGTGATAAACTGCCGTTTGGGCCCATGGGAGGACTCAGAAGGAAAGGAGCGCTATGTGTTTGTTGGAGTCCAGATTTTGCTGGATTGGTTTTCGGGTTCCATGTCGCATTTGCAGAGCCCCAGAGGTATGAAAGCAATGGAAACCCACCAGAAGTGACCCCATTTTGGAAACTAGACCCCTCAAGGAATTCATTTATGGTTGTTGTTATCATTTTGACCACACCGTTTTTTCACAGCACCTATTTGAATTGGGCTGTGAAATTAAAAAAATGATATTTTTTCCATTAAGATGTAATTTTTGTTCAAAATTTCTTATTTTCACAAGGAATAAAACACCCCATTTTGTTGCCCAATTTGTCCTGAGTGCGGCAATACCCCATTTGTGGTGATAAACTGATGTTTGGGCCCATGGCAGGACTCAGAAGGAAAGGACCACCATTTGGCCTACTGGAGCTTTTCTTGTGCTAAGTCATGTAGGCAGAAGCCCCTGAGGTACCAGTACAGTTAAAACCCCCGAGAAGTGACCCCATTTTAAAAACTACACCCCTTAAGACATTCATCTAGTGGTGTAGTGAGCATTTTGACCCCACAGTTATTGTGTAAAAGGTAATGCGCAGCAGATGGTGCAAAGTGAGATTTGCAATTTCCTATGCATATATGCCATTTCAGTGTCTGATATATTGTGCCCAGCATGTGCCACTGGAGACATACACCCCATAAATTGTAATGTGGGTTCTCCCGGGTACGGCAATACCCTACATGTGGCTGTTATTAGCTGACTGGGCACACGACAGGGCTCAGAAGGGAAGGACCACCATTTAGCCTACTGGAGCTTTTCTGGTGCTAAGTCATGTAGGCAGAACCCCTGAGGTACCAGTACAGTTGAAACCCCCGAGAAGTGACCCCATTTTAAAAACTACACCCCTTAAGACATTCATCTAGTGGTGTAGTGAGCATTTTGACCCCACAGTTATTGTGTAAAAGGTAATGCGCAGCAGATGGTGCAAAGTGAGATTTGCAATTTCCTATGCATATATGCCATTTCAGTGTCTGATATATTGTGCCCAGCATGTGCCACTGGAGACATACACCCCATAAATTGTAATGTGGGTTCTCCCGGGTACGGCAATACCCTACATGTGGCTGTTATTAGCTGCCTGGGCACACGACAGGGCTCAGAAGGGAAGGACCACCATTTAGCCTACTGGAGCTTTTCTGGTGCTAAGTCATGTAGGCAGAACCCCTGAGGTACCAGTACAGTTGAAACCCCCGAGAAGTGACCCCATTTTAAAAACTACACCCCTTAAGACATTCATCTAGTGGTGTAGTGAGCATTTTGACCCCACAGTTATTGTGTAAAAGGTAATGCGCAGCAGATGGTGCAAAGTGAGATTTGCAATTTCCTATGCATATATGCCATTTCAGTGTCTGATATATTGTGCCCAGCATGTGCCACTGGAGACATACACCCCATAAATTGTAATGTGGGTTCTCCCGGGTACGGCAATACCCTACATGTGGCTGTTATTAGCTGACTGGGCACACGACAGGGCTCAGAAGGGAAGGACCACCATTTAGCCTACTGGAGCTTTTCTGGTGCTAAGTCATGTAGGCAGAACCCCTGAGGTACCAGTACAGTTGAAACCCCCGAGAAGTGACCCCATTTTAAAAACTACACCCCTTAAGACATTCATCTAGTGGTGTAGTGAGCATTTTGACCCCACAGTTATTGTGTAAAAGGTAATGCGCAGCAGATGGTGCAAAGTGAGATTTGCAATTTCCTATGCATATATGCCATTTCAGTGTCTGATATATTGTGCCCAGCATGTGCCACTGGAGACATACACCCCATAAATTGTAATGTGGGTTCTCCCGGGTACGGCAATACCCTACATGTGGCTGTTATTAGCTGCCTGGGCACACGACAGGGCTCAGAAGGGAAGGACCACCATTTAGCCTACTGGAGCTTTTCTGGTGCTAAGTCATGTAGGCAGAACCCCTGAGGTACCAGTACAGTTGAAACCCCCGAGAAGTGACCCCATTTTAAAAACTACACCCCTTAAGACATTCATCTAGTGGTGTAGTGAGCATTTTGACCCCACAGTTATTGTGTAAAAGGTAATGCGCAGCAGATGGTGCAAAGTGAGATTTGCAATTTCCTATGCATATATGCCATTTCAGTGTCTGATATATTGTGCCCAGCATGTGCCACTGGAGACATACACCCCATAAATTGTAATGTGGGTTCTCCCGGGTACGGCAATACCCTACATGTGGCTGTTATTAGCTGCCTGGGCACACGACAGGGCTCAGAAGGGAAGGACCACCATTTAGCCTACTGGAGCTTTTCTGGTGCTAAGTCATGTAGGCAGAACCCCTGAGGTACCAGTACAGTTGAAACCCCCGAGAAGTGACCCCATTTTAAAAACTACACCCCTTAAGACATTCATCTAGTGGTGTAGTGAGCATTTTGACCCCACAGTTATTGTGTAAAAGGTAATGCGCAGCAGATGGTGCAAAGTGAGATTTGCAATTTCCTATGCATATATGCCATTTCAGTGTCTGATATATTGTGCCCAGCATGTGCCACTGGAGACATACACCCCATAAATTGTAATGTGGGTTCTCCCGGGTACGGCAATACCCTACATGTGGCTGTTATTAGCTGACTGGGCACACGACAGGGCTCAGAAGGGAAGGACCACCATTTAGCCTACTGGAGCTTTTCTGGTGCTAAGTCATGTAGGCAGAACCCCTGAGGTACCAGTACAGTTGAAACCCCCGAGAAGTGACCCCATTTTAAAAACTACACCCCTTAAGACATTCATCTAGTGGTGTAGTGAGCATTTTGACCCCACAGTTATTGTGTAAAAGGTAATGCGCAGCAGATGGTGCAAAGTGAGATTTGCAATTTCCTATGCATATATGCCATTTCAGTGTCTGATATATTGTGCCCAGCATGTGCCACTGGAGACATACACCCCATAAATTGTAATGTGGGTTCTCCCGGGTACGGCAATACCCTACATGTGGCTGTTATTAGCTGCCTGGGCACACGACAGGGCTCAGAAGGGAAGGACCACCATTTAGCCTACTGGAGCTTTTCTGGTGCTAAGTCATGTAGGCAGAACCCCTGAGGTACCAGTACAGTTGAAACCCCCGAGAAGTGACCCCATTTTAAAAACTACACCCCTTAAGACATTCATCTAGTGGTGTAGTGAGCATTTTGACCCCACAGTTATTGTGTAAAAGGTAATGCGCAGCAGATGGTGCAAAGTGAGATTTGCAATTTCCTATGCATATATGCCATTTCAGTGTCTGATATATTGTGCCCAGCATGTGCCACTGGAGACATACACCCCATAAATTGTAATGTGGGTTCTCCCGGGTACGGCAATACCCTACATGTGGCTGTTATTAGCTGCCTGGGCACACGACAGGGCTCAGAAGGGAAGGACCACCATTTAGCCTACTGGAGCTTTTCTGGTGCTAAGTCATGTAGGCAGAACCCCTGAGGTACCAGTACAGTTGAAACCCCCGAGAAGTGACCCCATTTTAAAAACTACACCCCTTAAGACATTCATCTAGTGGTGTAGTGAGCATTTTGACCCCACAGTTATTGTGTAAAAGGTAATGCGCAGCAGATGGTGCAAAGTGAGATTTGCAATTTCCTATACATATATGCCATTTCAGTGTCCGATATATTGTGCCCAGCATGTGCCACCGGAGACATACACCCCATAAATTGTAATGTGGGTTCTCCCGGGTACGGCAATACCCTACATGTGGCTGTTATTTGCTGCTTGGGCACATGGCAGGGCTCAAAAGGGAAAGATGAGGGGGATAAGCTGTGCGGAGTGCATCAGGGTAAATTAAAAATCAAGGGATGTATGGTAAATTTTAAAACAATCTTTCATACAGAGCCCTGGTTTTTCGGGACACGTGTCGCATTGGTATGTTGTGTCCTTCCTTATCCCCCTCTTATAGCACACTTTGCACCTCTTTTGACTTTTTCCCTTCTTGCCAGTTTGGGGAACTTCTCCTGGAAAGTGTTGCCCTGGTACGATGCGTGTGGCCTCGCTTCCAGAAGTACTGGGTGCCCCTCCTTCCTGGTCGCCAAAAATTAGGTTCTTTATAACCACCTCTTGAAATTCCAGGAAAGTTCCCCTCTGGCCTGCACATCGACGTAGCACGTACGCATTGTACAATGCCATCTGTATGATGTGCACGGCCAGCTTCTTATACCACACCCTCGATTTCCGCGTAGCGCTGTAGGGCTTCAGGACTTGATCTGACAAGTCCACCCCTCCCATGTACCTATTGTAGTCCAGGATGCAATCTGGTTTGGGGGTCTCTGTACTGGTACCTCGTACAGGTACATGGGTACTGGTGTGGCCATGTATTGTTGTCAATACAAGGACATCTCTCTTGTCCTTGTACTTGACACACAATATGTTGCTACTAGAATGTGCCCTGCTCTCACCCCTTCTGAGTGTTTGCCCAAGCAGTGTTTTAGGGAGGCCTCTAAGATTTTTTCTAGCAGTGCCGCATGCCGCAGTCCTTCTGGAAGCGAGGCACTTGAAGAGCGGGACGCTGGTATAAAAATTATCCAGGTAGAGGTGGTAACCCTGGTCCAGCAGTGGGTGCACCAAATCCCACACAATTTTTGCGTTAATTCCCAGTAAGGGGGGGCATTCTGGGGGCTGAATACTGCTGTCCTTCCCTTCATATATCCTGAATTTATATGTATACCCTGATGCACTCTCGCACAGCTTATACAACTTCACGCCATACCTTGCCCTCTTACTTGGCAGGTATTGGCGGAATTGAAGCCTCCCTTTAAAATGTACCAGGGACTCATCAATGGAAATACACTTCTCGGGGGTGTATGCTTGGGCAAACCGGGCACTGAAATGGTCTAATAGGGGTCTCAGTTTATATAAACGGTCAAAACTGGGGTCATCTCGGGGTGGGCACTGCTCATTATCGGCATAATGTAGGAAGCGAAGTATTGCCTCATAACGCATCCTGGACATGGCCATACGGTACATCGGGGTGTGGTATAGGATGTCCGTGCTCCAGTAGGTCCTAATGGATGGCTTTTTTAGAAGCCCCATGTTCAAGAGCAGTCCCCAGAACTTGCCCAACTCTGCTGCGTTTACAGGAGTCCACCTCTGGGATTGGGCATAAAATGAGTTGGGGTTCTTGGTGATATACTGTTGGGCATATAAATTAGTCTGGGTGACCATTAGCTCTATAAAGTTATCAGTGAAGAAGAACTTGAAAAAGTCCATCTCACTGAACCCTGCCGTGTTAAATTTGATGCCTGGGCTGCCCGTGTACTCAGGGATTTGGGGTTCATAATGGTCTGGTGTGGGCGTCCAAATGGGGTCACTTCGCTCAGGGGTATCACTTGTTGTGGGGTCACTTCTCTCAGGGATTTCTACTATGGTGGTGGTCCTGGGGCGTCTCCTAGGGGGTCCCTCCTCTTCATCGCTGGATGAGGAGGTAGACAAATAAAATAGTGTATCGCCATCCGACGAGTCTGTGTCGGAGGCCAGAAATGCATACGCCTCTTCAGCAGTAAATGTCCGTTGGGACATGCTTGTTGTGCGAAGACAAAATTTATATACTGCAAAAAAATAAATCCCTAACTGGGAGCAATAGGATAGCACAACTAGCACAAATGTGTGTTTTGTTTTTAGAGAGCAAGTGGACTTCCCTGACACTAAAGCTAACTAGGGCGAGGGTTCCTAACACTAAACCTAACTAAATTTTATGTGGACTTCCCTAACGCTAAACCTAACTACGGCGACGATTCCCTGACACTAAACCTATCTAGATTATTTCAAGCTTCCCTGACACTAAACCTAACTACGGTGACGGGTGCCTGACACTAAACCTATCTAATTATTCCGAGCTTCCCTGACGCTAAACCTAACTACGGTGATGGATCCCTAACGCTAAGCCTATCTACGGTGACCGATTCCTGACGCTAAATTCCCTGACACTATACCTAACTACGCTTTTTGACGGTTCCCTGACACTAACTAACCCTAATACTAAACTAACCAGTTAAATTTTCAAAATTGGCTAAACTAACTATTTTTTTTTGTTTCTTTTTTTTCTTTTTATATTTTTTTTTTTGTTTTATGTTTTATATAGAAAAAAATGAAAAAAAAATCCCCAGGGACCAAGAAATGTGGTCCTGAAGACTGAAAAGTGGTCAGTGATAGGAGATCACTGACCAAAAAACGTGGGTAGAACTCAAAGAGGAAGGGAACAGGAGTGGGTAGTGGATGGGGTGGTGGGAAGCAAAAAAAACGTTGTTTTAGAAACTTTTTTTCACTTTTTTTCACTTCTTTTCTCTCTGACTCTCTGCTCACAACCGATCTCAACGCCTCGCTAACTCCAACAGGGCGGTTGCAGCAGGATGTGAGGTCAGAGAGAGGAAGTGACGAGAATGATCGCTGCTATTGGCTAGTTACTCACTGACTAGCCAATAGCGGCGATCGGCGAGGCGGGACCATAGTAAATGGTCCCGGCCCATTATGCTGTGATAGCATGCTGTCAGAAACAGCAGCTATCACAGCTCAGGAACGCCGGGCTCGAGCACTGCTGTGCTGAATGAGACCGATCGCTGCTATTGGCTAGTTACTCACTGACTAGCCAATAGCGGCGATCGGCGAGGCGGGACCATAGTAAATGGTCCCGTCCCATTATGCCGTGATAGCCTGCTGTCAGAAACAGCAGCTATCACAGCGCATGAACGCGCCGGGCGCGCGCACCGCTGTTCTAACTGCAAGACGTACTATTACGGCATGGAGCGCGAACGATAGAGCTGCCATGACGTAATAGTACGTCAAGGAGCGGGAAGGGGTTAAGTTGGGTTCAGACATGGCAAAGGTTTTATTCCCTACGGATTTCACCCTTGTCCATGTTGTACTGTAAATGTTTCCAGATTGCGGTGTGGAGTCCGCACTAAGAATTTGCTCGGTCTTAATATGACCATATCAGTTTATGGGCCATAGACTTAAACATGGTGACCCAAAAATGAATGAAAAATAGGTCATTTTCTGATGATATATTCCCTATAAAATGGATGCCCCCTTTCAATATCCGTTCATCTATATATGCATTGAGCAACTTTGTTCTATCATTAGGAAGTGTAAAGGCGTAAGAGCAAAAACTGCTCAGTTGTGGGTCGCTCATGCAAAACCAGACTACTGAGTGCTCAACCGTTGGCTGTTCTCAAGTGCAGCACATACTACAAAGTCCGAAACTGGCCACATGAGTGAGATTGTCCTCTACAAATTTCTAAACTCAACCAAACACACATTTAATGATTTGAAATAGTGACTGTGAGCCGGGCTTTATCTCCTGGATGGCCTCACTAATGCTCTGGAAGTTGACTACGTTACGTTTATAGCAGAAAGCACAGCGTAGTGCTGGATTTGTTGTACGACTGATACCACCAGCGCCCGATGGATCCTATTGACTTATAGGGAGGTCCATCGGCTCCATTGTGATGTCTGTTGTATTGACAGGATGGCAGATTCGCAACTGAGCCTCCAATGCAGATGTGAACACAACCTTAACATGCCCATACACCTTCAATAGCTGTTGGCTGGCAGCTATTTTTCCTGACTTCCCCCCTATGCATGCAGACAAGGCAGAGCGAAGAATAAGCTGCTGCCAGACTCCTCTTGAAAGCCTTCGGGGGAGAATTGGGTCACCTCCATACACATTAGATAGTCCACCAAAATCGTTGGGTTTCGATGACTTTCCTCTAGTGTATGGGCACCTTTTTAGTCTCGCAGTTGTAGTCATATCAGAAGATACAGTGGTTGATGTCCATGAGCTGTGGTCTCCACTGATCTTCGAAGCATCAGAACTTAGATGTTCCTTCATGGTGGATTGTCTGACACTTGGTATCTTCAGGAGCCCTGTTGATTTTGATGATTTTATCTCTTCCAATAGAAGCTCCGATTTCCATTAATGATTGAGTTCCCAGTAAAGAATCAGAAAATTGATTAAGTGATTAACTGGTAGTGATCATGAATGACACTATAACGGAATATTGTTCTCACAGGTTTTCACTTGTTTAATTCTGAAATCCAGCATTATTTGCATGTATATGAATTGGTTATGACAGGGGCTCATTAACACAGTCAGTCAACCATAATTACATCGACACAAAATATTTTTTTTCCTCCTAATCTGTACTAAGAACTCACAGCAGCATATTGGAACAGGAACTGTTGCGTGATCGGGGGCTATGAACATTGAAGGAGATTTTCCAACACTTGGTAAATCTTCTTGCATTTATGGTATCCTTTCAATTTCTCATCAGAGGCATCATACAGCTTCTGTGGCATCATGGAGGCATGAAGTATATCGCTACACGTGGCACACATTGCAGCACTGGGGTCCTGGGTTTGAATCTGACCATGGGCAACATTTGCATGGAGTTTGTATTTTCCTCTCAAGTTAGGCTTCATTCACATCTGCGTCAGAGCTCCGTTCCATCGGCGCTTTCCGTCAGCACGGAGCCCTGACTGACACAAACGTAAACCGTAGGTTTCCGTTTGCATCACCATTGATTTCAATGGTGACGGATCCGGTGCAAATGGTTTCCGTTTTGTGTCAGTTGTGCAAGGGTTCCAACGCTTTGACGGAATGAATAGCGCAGTCGACTTCTGCGCCCTGACGCAGATGTGAATGAAGCCTTAGCGTGGCTTCCTCCCATACTCTGGAAACATACTGATAGGGCTAATTTCTTCGTAAATTAATTACCCTTCGACCATAGATTTCGTCCGTAATTACAGGCCGTAATTACTGTCCCATTCATTGCTATGGCCGACTGACACCTTCCTGTATATTTACGGGAAGGTGTCCGTGCCGTAGAAAGCTTCTGTAAAAGAATAGGACATGTCCTATTTTTTTATTTTACGGACCGTGCTCCCATACTTTATAATTCGGGTGACTGTCCACAGCCGGCTGTGCTTGTAATCGCGGACTGGGATTACGGGCACGGTCGTGTGCATGGTGCCTATGGATAAGTTTACATCACGTTCGGGAATTTCTTCCTTAGGGAATGTTTTCCCTCTTCCTGGAGCCACGATCTGATCGTTCTTTTCATTCTAAAAAGACATACGGGAAAACGGATCCCCTGAACATGACGTAATCCTAGTCTTATGCCCAGGCATTGTTTGCTTTGCGTGGTTAACATTTTCTCAAGAAAGCACCATTGCCTTTGGCCTGACTGATCAGGGTTCTTGGCAGTGGTTTAATTAACGGCCTGTTGTGGGTTTTTGCTCCTTACTGATTTTCTTGTCCTACAGCTTGTGCTCCTTAGTAAGGCAGTAACTGACTATTATTTCTTTGGGCTGTGAACAGTTCGATTCTTTTGAGTATATTGTATTGCATTGGTTGTTGTTTTTTTTTTAAATGTCCCTTGGATTGCTGGTCACATAGTGACCTACATTTGCCAGATAAAGTGAAGATTATGTTCCCCTAGGACATGAACTTCACTGGACACAAATGAGATGGATCAAGTGCGTATTCTGTCCCCCTGTATTCTAATATTCTAATCAATTGTTCAGCTTGTTTTTTTAGAGGTTTCCAAACCCCAGAGTAAGTAATGTGTAGCCACTTTTTCAGAGAGATGTGCGAGTTCTAGTAAATACGTTTCTAAGAATATCCATCAGAACATTGGCGACGGGCGATCCAACGCAGATTTCGCAGTCAAGATTGTTTGCAAATAAGAAGTGCTGTTTCATGAATTCGATGACCGGTTTTATTTATACCAGTTATAATAGGGTCAAAGAAATGTCGATCATTTTAATTTAAGGGCAACAGAAAATTGCAATTGGGGAGATTTATCAAGCTGTCTTATAGTAAGATTGTCCTTTGTTGTCCATAGCAACCAATCAGAGCTCCGCTTTCATTTTACCTGAGCTCATTAATATATGAAAGCTGTGGGGTTGCTATGGGCAACAAGGGACATTCTTGCTATAAGCCCCAGTTCACACAGAGTTTTTTTGATGCGGAAACCGCGTCGGAAAACGACCGAAAATGCCTCCCATTGATTTCAATGGGAGGCGGAGGCGTTTTTTGTCCCCACGAGCGGAAAAACCGGCTTGCAGGAAAAAGAAGTGACATGCCCTTTCGTCGGGCGTTTATGCTTCTGACCTCCCATTGACATCAATATGAGGCAGAAGAAGCGTATTTAGCTGCGTTTTTTTGCCTGTGGCGCTCAATGGCTGCAGGCGAAAAACGCCGCGAAAATCGGCGTGCAGGCAGAGCAAAATATCCCTCAAAATTCTAAACTGAATTTTGTGGCAGATTTTCTGCCTGCAAAATACTCCATGTGAACCCAGCCTAAGACAACTTGATCATTCTCCCCCTATGTCACTGAGGAAGCGGGAGGACATAATCTACACGTGTTTAATCAGGGAGGGGGACATAATCTTCAGTTGATCCCATTCGCCGGCATGGCTACTGAACAACTAAATCGGCTATCAATCTACCTCACTACAGAGCTTTATGTACGAATTATTGTGAAGAGCGGTCTTTATAATAATCAGACGTATCGCCCCTGAACTGAAATAGTGAATTTGATAGTCCATAGAGTCTGATGTACATACTACAGGATTTATACTGCATAAATAGGTCCCTGACCTCTGACTTTGGGGGCTGCAGATGCGCAGAGGATTGTGTGAGGGGGATTCTTTGTTTTACATAGCGTTTTTCCTACATTTCATGTCCGTGTGCGTTGTGTATTGCCGTTAGTGTGCTTTGCGTGTGGCATGCCTTTTTAACGTCCGTGCAAGCACTTATTTTTTTTATTTCTCTGCATTTCTTTGTAACTGACTTTGTCCGTGTGCGGTGCGTGGATTTCACGCAGCAATAGAGGGCATAGAGTAAGTTTCACGCAACGGACACTCGCTGCGTGAAAACCCACGCATGCCTGAATGGCCCCATTGAAATGAATGGGTCCGTGTGCTGTCAGTTATTTCAACGCACGGCACGCGGACGAGTATTACGCTCGTCTGAATGAGCCCTTAGTCTCAGTGGAGACTCAGCGGCAAAGAGCGTCTCTAGTTGTGGCCGCCTGAATGAGACAATGTATTTCATGGTCACCCATTCATTTGAATGGTCAACCCATTGAATGGGTACCATGCAATATCACATATATCCTTTAGCGGCCGCCCACATATTCCCACGGCGGGATTTGACAATCCCTTTAATGTACAATAATTTCCTTGAGTAGTTCATTAAAGGGGTTTTACAGTTTTAAAAAATAAATGGACTTTCCAATAGACTTTTTGTATTAATTCCTTACAGTTTTCAAGATCTTCTTGCTGTCATTCGATAGGAACTTATGATGTTTACTTCCAGGGGATGAAAATCTCTCCTGTTCATGTGATGGAAACACTGGTGCTCCGCCTGTTACACTATAGAATAGTTATCAGAACTGTGTCTTGTAACGAACAGTGCACCTGTGTGTCTTTCATATGACCAGGACCTGGGAGTTTGAAAACCGTGAGGAATGAATACAGAAAATATTTTAGAAATTGCATAATTTTTCATTACACAAAGAAACAATATTTGTTGAAACTGAAATGCACCTTTTTAGGCTTCGTTTACATCCATCGGAGCTTTCCTTCGGAATGGGACCCTGACTGACGCAAACGGAAACGACGCTATTCCGTCAAAACGACGGAACCCTTGCACAACGGAGACAAACGGAAACCATTGGCACCGGATCCGTCACCGTTGAAATCAATGGTGATGGAAACGGAAACTTTTGGTTTCCGTTTGTGTCGTCAGTCCGGGTCCAGTTCCGACGGAAAGCTCAGACGGAACGTCGGAACAGGACCCTAGCGCAGTTGTGAACGAAGCCTTAAATATGACATGTAAACTTTCCTTGGCAGCGCAAATGTTTTCAGAGCAATTGACTGTTTTTGTTTAAGTAAGGACCCTTCAACAAGGGACAGAAATGCTGCGGATTACAGTACCAGCCATATGGATGAGAACATGCCTCGGAAATATTTTCCCCACAGACATAACCGTATGCTGCACATTTTCAATTCCACAGTATTCTCATTCTGTTGCGAATGTTCACCGTGAATTTTGCCCTTTTTTGTGTAGAAGGTGTGAAATCTGCTGTGAATCAACCGCAAAGTCCGCAAGCAATTCCGCAGCTCTATAGCTATATAAATTGACATGCTGCACAATAAATTTTGTAAGGTAGGAATTATATGTTAAGATAACGATAAACGATATTTGCATTCTTTTGAAATATATCTATTAAAGGGCAATTGCCGACTGAAAAATGTATGGCATCTCCACAATGGCGGTCACCCTCTCCATTCTCCGCCTGGGTGCAGCGGCCACGGTCTCCCCCGTTCTGGAGATAGTTGCGCAGAGCTGAGACTCTCATCTATCAGACATTTCTGGTATATCCTGATAATATGACATGTTTCAGTTGGGAATACCCCTTTAAATAATTCCCAGTACATTAACCAAACTTATTGTTCCCCTCTCCGCAGCCGTGATATTTTGCTCTTCATTGCTCACCTGGCAGCTTTTCAGGATGTTCATAAAACTTGCAAAAAAATTATTACTTCACCTTTGGGTTGACAAACAAAAATCCCCAATGCGTAATTGAAAACATAATAAAAAGTTAACGTTCAAGCTGTATCTTGTGTTTGCTGTTAGGATATGAGGAGTTCGTCTTAAACTAAAGGCTGATTGGTTCTGAAGTTTTCCTGAGCGTTGATTATATTGTTGGCAGTGAAGGAAAGTTTGTCTTCTTGGGGTGGTAGGAATGTGTTTGTTTTCTATGTCAGAATTTCATTATGAGAACTTGAGTGGCTTGTAAATCAGGAGCTCAGTGATAAATTCTACTTTTCTCCGCAGGATCACACTATAATGCCTGAGGTTCGGGACCTTTCAGATGCTTTAGGTGACCTGTCTATGGATCCCATCACTGGTGTCGGAGTAGTAGCGTCAAGGAACAGGGCACCCACAGGCTATGATGTGGTAAGTATTGGGGCAAGCTCAGAACAGGATGTAAGATACAGAATTTTACTGTACTCTTGTTTTTTTTACCCCACTCCCCTATGGGTGCAAGGCTATGTGTGAACACCGCGGGCTGCAGTAGTCTTACTACCTTTTTTTGTAAATATTAAAGACCATTTCATCACTGGAAGCCTGTTATACTATTTTTGGAGTTTTTGTTAAATGATGTAAAAAATGTCTTGACAATTATCTGACCCACTGGCAAATCTCTTGCAATATTAAAGTGAAAGTCCGATCAACTAAGTATTTATTTTTGTCAAATTGGCTCCCAAGTATCACTTAATTTAACTTGGCCCCTGTTTTTCCAAATAATGCAAATGCATTTTTCTACGGGTATTATTTGCGAAAATATCTAGGTCCTCCCGGGAAAGACAACCACTGCTGCACAGTTCTGAGGCAGCAGCTGTTGTTAACACCATAGCCCCCGCAGTCTGTGCCAGTGCCGAAATGCAAGGGAACAAAGAGCGCTCAAACAACAAGCTTAACGGATGGGCAGCAATGACCTCCGTTTTGTGTAGCTATACCCATTAACTGTAGCCCACTAACTGAGAGGGTGTGTTTTTAACAACTGCCGCTGCCACCTCAGCAATAGTTGTCATAAGCACCCCACCTCAGTCAGATATCCTTAAACTTCTTCCCCACATTTGACGTACATTTACGGCAGTATGGTGACCTGTGTTTAACCCCTTAGATGCCTCTAAGCCGTTAGAAAGAAGGAGGCGGCGTCCTTCATCAGCCCATCGTACTCCTGCGCGATGTGATCACGGGGTGCCGAAAGTTGTCATGGCAGCCTGGGGTCCTACTGAAGGTCCTCAGGTCTGCTATCTTTATGTTCCAGAGGCAGGGCTTAATGGGAGCTGGTAAAAACACAATTACTGCAGAATTTTGTGCAAGCGATCCAGCGATTGTTTAAGTCCCCTTAATTTTTCTCTAAAGTAATGTAAAAAAAGAAATAAACCTAATTTGTATCGTCACATACTTAAAAGTCTGAACTACTGTATTACAATATAACATTATGTAAAACTACAGACTTACTGCTTTTTGTTCTCATGCCTCCCCTAAAAAAATTGAATAAAGTGATCACGAATGTACCCCAAAATGGTAGCGATAAAAACTACAGCTCATCTCGCAATAAAAAAAACTTCACACAGTGCAATCGCCTAAAAAAATAAAGGGTCAAAAAATAAAAATAAATATTTATGTTGCCATATTCTAACAATTCCTTCCTTTTTTTTTTTCTAAAAGTGGCAAAACATAAAAAAATTATATCAATTATGTATCGCTGTAAGGGCTTATTCAGACGAATGGGATATACGTCCGTGCAACGCGCGTGATTTTCACTCGTGTCGCACGGACCTATGTTAGTCTATGGGGCCGTGCAGACAGTTGCGTGATTTTTACTCAGCGTGAGTCCGCTGCGAAAAAGTCACGACATGTCCGTTCTTTGGGCGTATTTCGCGTATCACGCACCCATTGAAGTCAATGGATGCGTGAAAATCACGCGCACCACACGGAAGCACTTCCATGCGAACTGCGTGCTTCGCGCAACAGCAGTCAAACTATGAATGAAAACAGAAAAGCACCACGTGCTTTTCTGTTTACAAACATTAAAACGGAGTGTCATAATGACGCCGGCTGCGCGTAAATCACATATGGTGATCACACACGGAGCTGTTAAGTGCCTTTTGCGCACGCAAAACGCCGCGTTTTTTGCGTGCGCAAAACGCACACGCTTGTGTGAATCCGGCCTAATTGTATTGACCCACAGAATAAAGCTAACATGTCCTTTTTACCGCACATGTAAAAACGAATTCCATGTAAAAACGAATTTTCCCCTATTCCACCCCACACAAATGTTTTTCTTAGTTTCCCAGCTTGTTATATGGTACAATAAATGGTGCTGTGAAAAACTACAACTCGTCCCGCAAAACACAAGGCTTCATATGGCTATATCAACCGAAAAATAAAAAAAGTTTTTGCTTTCGGAATGCAGGGAGGAATAAAAAAAAGAAAAATGGCTGTGGCGGCAAGAAGTTATTATAGATATTGACATGCAAAATTTTTAAAAAACATCACCAAAAATTCTTAAATTATGCTTAAAATAAAAGTTTGATTTAAACAATAGGTCATCTTCTAATAACACATTCCCTTTAATAGCAGCCTAGTGACCTTTTCACTGGCAGCAAGCAAAGATCTTGAAAAGAATGAATGAATGAAATCACATAGTTGTATTTCTTTTCCAATAATTACGTTCTATTTACCTAAAACCATAAAACTCACTTAATGTGCAAACGTATTTGAGTCTTTGAAAACCCTTTCACAACTACCATATCCACCTAGGTTGATTGACTTGCAAAAATTGTTTATTGGTGGTCCAATCTGATATAGGGTAAGTATTATGGAGTATTGGAGAACTGTACTCCAGTGCCTTTAATCTGTTTCCATGTAACTTGTATACCCCACCGCTCTATCCTCTAGATCCCGCTTGTCTTTATATAGACATGTCTTTACTGCTGTGCTATTTTTATGTCTTCTAATAAAGTCTACTACACCATGTAAACACATGCACTCTCGTAGAGGCACATTTCTCCACTGATTCATTAGACATCAAGAAAATAAATGAAGAGGAATTTGTCTTGACTGCAAAATATTAACAGATGTTCACAGTCCTGACATTTGCCAAGTTGAGTAGAAGTTACTCGTTTGTGAATTGAACTTGAAATGTCAATGTTTTACCATGAAGGGGGCTGCTTACGACTTTGTGGAATCAAATTTCAAACTAGAAACATTTGAGGACTGCAGCAGATATAATAAAGGAGGTATTTTTTACTGATACAACATAAAAAAAAATAAAAGACCTTTTAAAGGGGTTATCCAGGTTTTTAAAATTGATGGCTTATCCTTAGGATCTAAAAACGGTGGGTGTCCGACTCTTAGCATCCCCACCGATCAGTTGTTTGAAGAGGTCGTGGTGCCCGTGCGAGCACCACAGCCTCTTCATTGTTTACATAGTTTCGTTCTCGTTCGTACTTTGCAAGCGTCGTTACATTTGTAGTGGCTGTAAAAGGTATTGCACCACTGTCCCATTCAAGCCATCAATTTTAAAAACTCGTATAACCCCTTTTAAGGGATTATATGGCTAGAACACATTTATTTAAAGTTGATCTGTCAGATCTCCTATCAGCACAGGATAGAGGAGGAGACTCTGAGCTTGGTGATATACAGTTTTCTATGATTTGATTAAGCATTTTCATGTATAAATGCTGCCAGGAAAAAGCCTGAGAGTCCTGCTTACCCCGCCTACACACAGAATGATTGAAAAGCCTGAGAGTCCTGCTTACCCCGCCTACACACAGAATGATTGAAAAGCCTGAGAGTCCTGCTTACACACAGAATGATTGACAGCTTTTCTTGTATGAGCTTGTATACAGGGAGAGCTGTCAATCACTGTGTGTGGGCGGAGGAAGCAGGACTCACAGGTTTTTTCTATGAGTCCTGGCAGCACTTACACAGATTTTTACATGAAAATACTGAATCAAATCATGAAAAACTGTATATCCCCAAGCTCTGCGTCTCCCCTCTTATATGCTGCTCTCCGTAGACCTGACAGATCCACTTTAACTGAGGACATTTATAAGCAAATAAAACATAGACCTGCGTGGGCCCCATAGCAATAGTCCAAATGCCCCTCCCGGTGTATGTTTTCACTCCTACATCCATCCTGTCCTCCCCTACGTGGAAAAATGGGCAGTGTGATCATTGCACCTGTTTCCTGAACTTTTCTTGAGATTTCAAGTCCTCTGGTGAAATGGGGATGCTAAACTGAGTTTGGGCCCTTCTATTACAGAGCCTTATAGCAGCTGCCTACATATCATGTATGCGCTTGTCTATAGGATACCTTAATAGGGGCACATTTGAACTTATTTCGTAGCAAGTACTATATTTACATGATCAGCCCGTTTGACATGTTCTATCAGTAAAATGTCAGTAGATATGGCTCACATATAAGATCTTTCCTATCTCCTAGACTTGTTTTAAGTGGAACCAGTCTGTCTGCCGGTTAAACATGAAGCCCTCTCAACCCTCGGGATTCCTTACTGGCCAAGATGACTGGAGGAGAAGCCGTATTCTATTTCCATATAATGCACGTAACATTTCTCCCAAATCCATCCCTTCATGGGCCATTTAGTAGAATCAAGTACACCTAATAAGTCAAGGCCTGTATTTGCCACTATACACTGGGGACGCAGTTCCTGTGGCGTCAATTAGGGGGTGGATGCAGTTCCTGTGGCTTCAATTAGGGGGTGGGGGGTGCTAGGGGACTCCATCACTGCTCCTAATGACATTGTCTGTACATGGATAGTGATGTCGGGAGCTCCCTGAGATATACGTTTAAACATAGGTTCCCATGTTAAAAAATGTATACAGTGTGGTATAGTCTTTTTTTTGTTGGATTCCTCAGGATGGAATAGCATAGACTTCTTCGCTATGCCATCATTTAAAAAAAAAAAAAGAAAAGGATCCCGATATATACCAGTCCGACGGATGCCAAGAGGACACTCCTTTTTGTTTCCATTTTGGTAATGGAGCTTTATGAATTTATTTTATCATGTACGTCGGGAACAAAACAATTATTATACTTACCTTTTCTGGGTCCAGTGCTGGAGCCGCAATGTCAGCGAGCTACGCTGTTTCAGTTACTTTGGGAGTTATAGGGAGTGTCAGCACTAAAAGTGCCTAGGGCGGCATCAACTCTAAATACGGCCCTGACTATGTCATCTCTATAAGGCTGAATGGGTTGGTGTAGTTGCTCCTAAAGAGTCGAATGGGTGGCCTGGATAAATCGTTCCACGTACTGTAATGGCCTATCCTGATTGATGTAGTCATTTAAAATACACAAGGCTTTGTTTCTGAATGAAAAATATTTCTCAAAGTCTAACGCAAATAAACGAGAAAAACACATTTCCTTTTCAGGCTCGGAGACATCTGGAAGTTGTACATCAGCAGCAGCACATTTTCCATACCTTTTTAGTATAATTTTCTGATCACCCTTCTTCTTATTTTTGTTCCTTTTACTTCTTCTTTACCCTCCTTCAATCTCCGCCCTTGTACAGAACATAAACCTTGTGTCAGCATGTTTTACATTGCCTATTCCAAAACCTGTAATACCTATTTTTTTGGGTCTTTTTATGTTTGTATGTTTTTTTTTAATGTATTTTAATTGCTTGTTAAAACATTGTGCATTCCTTCTTCCCTTTTTTTTTTTTTCTTTCATATCCCGGAAAACCTGTTTTGAGTACTAAATCCGACCTGTTAGACCTCCATGCACACGGCCGTGCCCGTAATCACACAAAGTATGGAAGCACGGACCGTAAAAAGCAAAAGATAGGACATATCCTATCTCTTGCGGAGGCTTTCTACGGCCCGGACACCTTCCCGCAAATATACGGGAAGGTGTCCGTGGTTAATAGAAGTGAATGGGTCCGTAATTGCGGACCATAATTACGGTCCGCAATTACATACGATTTCTACGGTTATGTGCATGAGGTCTTAGATACATTTTAACAGAATCCTATGTTCAGTTATATAAGATGCCATTGGTAGCTTATGGAAGTTGCCATAATTTCGGTAGTTGGTGGTCAGGAACTGTATTACATGTGGTTATAAATGCCGGATACTACCAACTTAACAAGTGCATTGAGGTAATGTTGTTGGGGGATTGTAACCTGAAAAAAGCGTACAGCTACTCTGACATCTCAGGATTCGCTCTTCTCGCCGGCAGAAGCCTCATCTGACATTATATCATTACATGGCAGTCATTTAAATGAATGGCTGTCCATGTAATGTATGGGTGGCCAGATCCGCTGGAGCAGGAGCGGCTCTCTATTCAGACTCCTAGAGGGGGGGCCCAAATTACGTCTATTTGCCCAAGTAGGTTGTATAGACAGAAGTTGTCTTTCTTGAGAACCACCGCTTTCACATAACTACTATTTCATTGGACCTTAAAACCATTAATGCAATGTGCAATCCATTAGGGATGCCTAAATATCTGTCATCCATAGACTATAATGGTATCCGTTTAACATATATGTCATGATCTGGCTCATGAGAGTTCATAAAATATGTATAACTTATACCATTATAGTTTATGGGGTACAGATGACATTGTTAGGCATCGTCACAGCCTACGTTTAACGTATACATCAGGAGCTTTTTCTGGCATATGTGTCAAACATAGGCCATTTAACTTGATGTGAACTAGACCTTACTAAACTTTTCATGTGCAAACATTTTTTTTATTTAACCTGTAAAGCCGAGAACATTTGCTACAAATTGAAGAAACTACAACTTTACAATTTTCCGTTACAGAAGTCTTCTACAGGTGTAATTTGACAAATTTCTAACCAACCTGTATCTGCACCTCATGGCCTTTACACTGCTAGGGAATTGAAGTATTGCATCATGCCCATTTATGATGTAAGACCTGGTCCTACAGAGTGAAAGTCTCCCTTTCTGGCAGTTCTCCACTGACCTGGCTAATAGAGGGAGAAACGCGCCACCCCCCTCCAATAAGTCCTATGTCAATAGTGCTAATGGAAAACAGGTTGTGCTGATAGGACAACCCCTTTAAGGCTGGATTCACACGAGCACATTACGTCCGTAATGGACGGAACGTATTTTGGCCGCATGTCCGGGACCGAACACACTGCAGGGAGCCGGGCTCCTAGCATCATAGTCCCAGTGGGCCGTCTTTCCCCCCCCCCCCGACTCCACTAGTCCCAGCGGGCCGTCTCCCCCCCCCCCCCTCCCCTCCACTAGTCCCAGCGGGCCGTCTCCCCCTCCCCCCCACTAGCTTCAGCAGGCTCCCGCCCCCCAATGGCTGCCCCTTTTAACTTGTGATCATAGCAGTGCTAACCCCCCCACCCCCAGCAGTCACAAGCAGGTTATCCTCTCCCTCATGTACCCACTTAGCTATGAGTCCTGCATAGCTGCCTGCTATATGTAGTAACCAATGCAGGAGGAGCATCCAGCACTGTCATTATGTGACAACCACTGTGTGTTCTCTATGTCCTTCAGGAGCTGTCTAAATTGGCTTTTGTGGGGAGAGATAGGGGGCAGATAATGTCAGTGGCAGGAAGCAAAACCTGTTTGCTAAGCTGATTTTATATTCACCATTTCGACCTTTTAACAGTTTTTTTTTTTGTACAGCCCTGAAATATAGTCCTACTTATCTTTCTTTGGCTATAGGTAAAGCTATAGAAGATACTCCGTTTTGCACAGAAATACAGGGGTCAGACCGATCGCTAAGTGTCAGCAGTAGAGCACTAAGCTTTACTTCTAAACAGGCAAATAAAATACACATCAGATTCTAGCGCAGTTGCAGGTCAGTACCGCAGTTTCCCAGACACAAAGTGATGGGTTCACTGCCTGAAATTTATATTTAATCCATCGTTTTGATTTTAAGTAATGGGGTTCTGTTGGTAGTTATATGTCCCACAGACACTATCCAGAATATCTGTAAATGTGCTGTGCAGATGCTGCATTTAATTGTAACATTTTCCAATCATGTTGGGAATGTAACACTTTTTGAGTAAGGAATAATATAGCAAAGCAAGATGATCTTCTCTTGACCACATCTTGTAATATAATCCTAATCTTGATATGCTAGAAATATTTGACATTATAACCATTTGTTGGGAACTTCTGCACTGTTAAAATGAGTTCCAGACTTGGATCCAAGCAATGGCCTTCAGGAAGCGTTCTTTTTTGACCCCCCCCCCCCAATCCACTATTAGCCAGAGGAAAGACCCGCTGCAAACAGAGGCTCTCGAACTTGAGGACCTGTCCCGACTATGTATTATATGGACGGCATGTAATACTACATTTCCCCTGCAGCCGGCCCCACAACTGATCGCCTTTGACACATTTTGACACCTGCTGTTGTTCATGTTGAACCATCAGATTGAGATTACCATGAAGTACGGAGATAGGTTTACGCTAAACCTTTAGTTTCTATTTGGAGAAAAATTGGAGTGCGACATCACTTTTAAATTTAATGTATTCAGTGTCCTCTCATCAGTCCCCTATCTTGTGTGTATGGCAGGCCTCTCTTTTTGTGTAGTTAAAGGGGTTGTAGGAGATTAGAGAAACAGAACTGCTTTCTTACAGATACAGCGCCACTCTTGTCCATGGGTTGTGTCTGGTATTAAAGCTCAACCTCATTCAAGTCACTGGTGTTGAGCTGCAATACCAGACACAACCCATGGACAAGAGTGGCGCTATTTCAGAAGGAAAGCAGCCATGTTTTTCTGATCTCGTACATACTTTTAATACTTCTATTTTGGGTGTGGTTGTTTTCTCAATAACTTGTATGGGGAAAAGTTTAGACTCGTGATTTTAATAGTTGTGTATGCTTATGTATATAAACCCATATAAATAGCTTAGTTCGAGACAATCTGTTTCCTCATCGAAATTGCCATGTTCATCTCTGGCGACTGTGGGTTGCAAATCCACCACAGAGATCAACACACTACCAGGTTTTGTTTGCCAGCTAGTTTACTCGTGTTGTGGTTTGCTAGTACAGCTCTAGAGGTTTGAAAATTATAGTGGTGCTGAACAACTCTCTATTAAAGGGGAACACTAAACTTAGATCTTAATGTGAACAGTAAACAGAGGATTGGCTGGCCCATGGTCCTTGTCAGGATTTGCTATACACTCCTAAAATGGTCTTGCAGAGAACCCAGGTGTTAGTTTCCTCCTCATCCCTTCCATTGTCCGCTGAGGGAATGTGGCTTAGCTGAGGACTGTGTGGGGGAGGGCTTCTGCCATGGGCCAGGTGCCTTCCAGCCGGAGACAGATCTGATCTTAGATTTGTGCAAAGGAGTGGAGCGTGAATTATCTTCTGTGAGACACTTTAGGAATTATTTAAAATATTTCTCACAGCTTTGCCTATAAATTGAGACAGAACAGAATGAAAGGAGAAGAGCATGTTAAGGGATGATTTGCTGGGGCTTTTAACATGGTGGTATCATTTGATGCCACCTTTCCAATAATTAAGTTTGTCAGTCTTCGGCAATGACAGAGCTTTCCTGGTCAACCAGAAGTCAACAGCAGCTTAGCCATAAAGTAGTATGTCAACCAGGCTGAAATAACAGAACAGCATAGAAAACATGTCTGTCCTTTGTTGCGGTACTTACTACAAAACGGCCTATGGAAATATCAGGACATGAAGTGTTTGTCAGCAGCTTAAAGGATCGGGTTTTATTAGTTGAACAGTTGATCTGAAACCGGAGAGCACTATGAGCTACACCAGGCATCCGGTTCAATGGTATAAAAGTACATGTGGGGCAATGGAAAACATGGGTGGACCCGTTCAGTTCTATTGGCCGCGGACACCTTTCCGTATTGCTACGGAAAGGTGCCTGTGCCGTAGAACAGTTCCGGGAATTATGGAGTATGTCCTACTTTTCATATTTTACAGGCCGTGCTCCCATACTTTGTATGGGAGCACGGCCCGAAAATGCGGGCTTTCGCCGCGGCCCGGCCATGCCCATGAGGCCTAAAACTGTGAATCGCCCCTACAAGTGTGTCGACGATTCACAGTGAGCAAGTAGAAATTAAGGGGTAGCAGGGCTCATAAGATCGCTGTACCCCCATCAAAACACCTGAAAGACCGATCACATATTGATAGCCTGCCCGGAGGATAGGCCGTCAATTTTGTGGGACTGGAAAACCCCTTTAAAGTTTTAACTGGAACCCTAAATGTAGGGAACAAACAAGTAACAACAAATCCATGGGTTTGACTCGTATTGTTTGTCTATGGGAATTGCATGGTTCCTAAAGTTGTACTACTGAAGTTTAACTAGTTAACTAAATTCTGCATCTATATCTAGTTCACAAAAAAATACAATTATCTTCAGTCACAACCTAGGTAAACATCTGGGTGTTTGTCATAAACCAGTAATGGGAAGTTCTTTCACTTCCATATTAACTGTATGTATAACGTCTTTTTTACATTTCCTCTTATCTCTATTTGAATGAAGAACAACTTTTGAGTAAACTTTTCTACACTTTCACATGAGATGTGTAAGATTGTCATGCTTAATATGCAAAAAAATAAATTTACAATAAAAGCTCCTTGTTTATATGTCTCCAAACGGCATCTTATACTCGTTTTATTTATTTATTTTTAAATAATATTTTACCCAAGAAACTAAACCTTGGAGCTGGAGTAGGTACAGTAGTGACCAAATAAAGGGCTATTTCCATCTAATAATGTCATGGCATATTACTAGGATATAACACTGCGATTGGTGGGGGTCCGACCTCTGTGATTTCCACTGGTCACAAAAACAAACTAGTGCTTCTGCTCCTTTTTCTAACGAACGGTGACAGGCTGGGCAATAAGACCTGTGATGGATAGCAATAGAAAACCACTCACAAAGTTTGGCGCCAACAGCAAATTTCTAGGCACATTGGCCACCTGGCACATGGAATTTTTCTATCCCTGACAAATTACAGAATTTTTGGTTTCTTTAGTACAATAGGTAAAAAAAATATTACATTGGTATTATGACTCTATTTCCAGCTAAAAGCAAATGTAACCCCTAAATTTCTCCAGATGGGCTTTATGTTCAGTCAGGAAAAGGGAATTTTGAGGAGTTTTGATAATACAAAGCACAAATTGTTTTAGGAGCTGTGTAACGTTTGTATATGTGTAAGCATTGGATTGTACTGCACAATGTTGCCTGAAGATATAGAAGATGTGCATGGTGGAATTTTGGTAAAGTTGTATGGGGTCCTACAGTAAGACCTTTTATTTTTGTTCTATCTGTTTGATATCTTGCGGAATGGATGTGGCCTATGAATAATTGTTTAAAGGTGGCTAAACACATTAGATAGATGTCAGCTAAACCCGCTGATTTTGTCGGGATCAGTCGATAATCTAATGTGCATGGGGGGTCTCCCGGCTCTCCCTCGAAGAGATTGGGCATTTTAGATGTCAGCATGCCTGATTTTTTTTTCTCATGGGAGATAAACTGATGCCAGAGGAGTCTAGAACTGGCTTTTTCCCCACTCATTGAAAAAATATACATGCTTGGTGGTCGGGAGAAATAGCTGTTCGGCCAACAGCTATCTTAAAGAGGCTCTGTCACCAGATTTTGCAACCCCTATCTGCTATTGCAGCAGATCGGCGCTGCAATGTAGATTACAGTAACGTTTTTATTTTTAAAAAACGAGCATTTTTGGCCAAGTTATGACCATTTTTGTATTTATGCAAATGAGGCTTGCAAAAGTACAACTGGGCGTGTTGAAAAGTAAAAGTACAACTGGGCGTGTATTATGTGCGTACATCGGGGCGTTTTTACTACTTTTACTAGCTGGGCGTTCTGAGGAGAAGTATCATCCACTTCGATGTAGCTACTTACCTGCAAACGCCGATGCTGCTGCAGAATCAACTGTAGCCTCTGGTGCCGATGTGTCCTCGCTTGTCCGACACGATGCAGGACCTGTGAGTGACGTCACAGCGTGATCTCTCGAGAACACGCTCTGTGTGTGCACTGCCAGAAGCTGGGCGTTCTGAAGAGAAGTGGATGATACTTCTCGTCAGAACGCCCAGCTAGTAAAAGTAGTAAAAACGCCCCGATGTACGCACATAATACACGCCCACTTGGACTTTTACTTTAAACACGCCCACTTGGACTTTTGCAAGCCTCATTTGCATAAATACAAAAATGGTCATAACTTGGCCAAAAATGCTCGTTTTTTAAAAATAAAAACGTTACTGTAATCTACATTGCAGCGCCGATCTGCTGCAATAGCAGATAGGGGTTGCAAAATCTGGTGACGGAGCCTCTTTAAGTATATAGCAGCCTTTAGACAAATTTACAATGAATCTTTTATAAAGCTAAGTAGTTGGGCTACACAAGATTTTAATCAACGAAATGTTCTGGGGGAAACCTACAATGTTCAATTCACTTGCACAAATAAGTCAAATGCATATTTGAGGCTGGGACAACAACTTTCCTGTGGCTTCTACTCTTTAGAGGGGAAGTCTAGTCAAAATGATCTTCTGATATGTCCTAGATACATGTAAAAAGATCACATTTAGTAATAGTCTGGTCTAGACTTCGCAATCTGCCTATTTGTGGTATTTTTAAATTCTTACGTTTTTTTGGAGCCTTTCCATTTGCCCGGATTTAGCGAGGAAGGAATGACCACAATTTATTCACGACTTACCTTCTGTTTTAGAAATGTATAAAAATGTCTCAATCTACATCTTCAGCCAAACCAAATTTACGATTCATTAAAGATTTTGTGCTCTCAAGGGAAAATGGGACATGTTTTTTTGAGGTTTTGAACTTGGCTGGTGTGTTTTGCAAAGCATGAAATTATTGAAGTATATAATCTGCTCAACATTCCAGCACCAAACCTCTGGAAAATAAATTCAAGAGCCAGTAATTTGCAGTCAGAAGCTGGGTATTCTAGTAGTGCACCATTGTAAAAACGGAGACCTGTTAGGTCATTTCAGCTAAAACTCCTGAACATGTCCATATTATCGCACCATACAGAAGCCTTATGCTTCGTGCTAAAGATGGGATGAGTTCCCTTACTATGGAGTAAGGAAATCCTTTCCCCGAAGCAAGCTTTGGCAAAGCCCTTCCTATCCCAACGAAGCAGGTTCCAAACCCTTCCTTGGCTCAACATCTATATGGCTCATGTATGGAGCCATAATGCAACTATGTTCACATAGCAGGCCGATTGTTTCAACTGGATTGTTGCCCTTTTATCTCATAAATATTCATTGATGGGGTTCCTGCTCAGGATTACATTGACTGCAGGATTTGGACTTACTCCTCCATTATTTACCAATCTCTACCCGGGCCAATTATTGTCATGGTTTACGCGTTTCTGAGCAATCGTAGCAATAGATGGCCAGTGTGACTGTATTAAAAGATCAACGATATTGCCAGGGAAACCTTCGTGTGAGGGTGAGAACCTCTGTGACCAGGTGACGGAAGAAACACACCTATGAAAACGAATATGGCAAACAAAGTTAGTTTCTCCTTATTCTATAAACTGAAGGCAGTATCTGGAGTGAAAACTTCACTACACGGACTACACACAGTGACTGCATTAATATTTGAAGATTTTTAGCTGGAGGTACTCTTTAAATAGTGAAGTGTATTTTACTTGCTGTTATTTGGCTCTCCCTTGCATTCCAACACTTTAGTTTCAAATGAACACCAACTAGGAATTTGCATCACAAACTACGCAGAGTGAAAAATAACAAGGTACCAGTCTGACCACTTAGGAGCCAGTAAGACAGGATACAAGTGTCTCCAACTTGCTTTCTAACGCATGTACAGTTAGGATTATAGAAATACTGTGTGTGGCTTAGTCATTATTTTAAAATTTCACTTGCCAAATTGAATATGAGTTTGCCGACACGTGGAAGGTCTCTTTGGTCAGTCGCTGACTTTCTCAGGGCTATATCATTTTTGTTCTATCTATGCCTGTGGATGCGGTCGAAAAACGAAACATTCGAAGTGAGCTTTCGTCCTAAAATGGTCCAGATTCATTTTATTTTTTATTTTTACTGTGCCCTTATTTTGACGGTTTTTTAAATTTGAAAACATTTGCTTTAACATAAATAAGGTTTAAATGTATTAAAGGGGTTTCATTAATGTTTAAAATTGGGTTGTGTGGGGCAGCATACAAAAAAGTTATTTGCCTACTTATTACCTCACCATTTCCCTTTCGCTGGTCTCCTTTGTCCCCAACCACTCCTTGTTCACAGTATTATGTGATCTTGTTCACAGCATATGACCGCGGCAGCCAGTCACTGCCCACTGCAATAAAGAGACGTATTGGTAAGAAAGTTGTCCAAAACTTGTTTCCCCCCCAAATACTCCCTTTTTAAGGCTCGATTGTTTGTGGTATGTTCTGGAAATAATTACCAATCAGGCTTATTTTTGCTCTGGGTATTTTTTTTTTTTTTTGCTGTGTTTTTTTGTTTTTTAATATCTTTCAGAAATTTTAATTTGTTCTTCTAGAAAACAACTAGAATCTGTACATGCGTAGCTAGGTCTGTACTTATTTTCCTACTTTTTGTGTCACATGACAGGTTTCTCATACAAATGATGGTCTAGATGCAGATCTTTGGAAAGATGGCTTATTTAAGTCCAAGGTGACAAGATATCTTTGCTTCACCAGAGTCTTCTCAAGAGAGAATGTAAGTTATAAAACGTACCAGTAACTTATTTTTTTCCCACCAATTTCCTTCCTATACATTTTTTATCTATAAAGGGGATATGGGAATGGGTCTCTAGTCACCAAACCAATACTTTTTAAACTATCAAAATACACACTTTCCATTCAGACCTCTAAACCCATCCTTAAAAAATTGTCCACCCATTTATCTCGACTTTTTTCTTCTTTCTTTTCTCTATATATTATCATCATCCCCTTTTTATGTTTTAATTCTAGTGAGTCCCATTAGGATATCCCCCTCACAGTAACATACAGCAGGAAACAAACATTAAATATATGTCCCCCACCCACTACAGGTACACTCGTATGAAGCGTCCTTGTTTATCTTACCATATTGCAACCCTTTTTTTATTTTTATTATCCCATCCCCAAACAAAAAAAAAAACAACGTATCCATCTCTCTCCAGTACCAGCAACTTAATTTCTTTTGATTACTTGTCATCTACTCATCTTGCTTTTGTTCTTCCACAGAGTCATTTAGGAAATGTCTTGGTGGACATGAAACTGATTGATATAAAAGACACATTACCTGTGGGGTTCATACCCATCCCGGAGACGGTTGATACACGTAAGTCTTAGCCAGTGTTGAATGTCTTTGAATTGATTTTAGTTATTTTTTTTTAAATTGTGGTTTCCATTGAAGGTCAACAGGGACCGAGGAAACTTCCGAACTTTCTACAGACTTATAGCTCTGAGTTAACTTGGATATTGTTGCTTTATTTTCATTACTGTCTTTAAAGATCAAAAAAACCCTTAAAGATTATGTGCAGATGTATAACTGCAATAAAATAGTAACTTACTAATGTGCTGTCTGTAGCTGGAATGCCTCTGTTAGCAAGTTTTTCATGCAGTCACATGACCATGTTCCTAATATTTTTCGCCTGTTTGTGTGACATTCTGTACTCTGAACACGTGGTAATCTCTCATTTCCCCCTCCCTGCAATACAGGGGTCTCACATTACATGCCTCTTATATTCACTGCTCCATTCCTCTAGAGGTATCGTGTTTCACATGTTGGGCAGCAGATCAGGGGTGAACACAAACCGCATATGGCCCCTGTGCAATAACAGTATAGGTGCCCCATTCACTTAAATATATCATAATATAGCACCCCCTTTAAGTCTCAATCCAATCCACAAGTATAAATGTGAGCTGTGACATGCATTAGCTCACTCCCTTACATGCAATCTAATCTACAGTAGAAATCTATTTTTAGTGTTATACTGGGCCTCCTTACCTACTGGGACCCTGTATGGTATGTCTGCCCCTGCAGTAGATAGTGCAGAGTCCAGCAGCAAGACTGGTCCTCAGTAGCAGACATAAGTAATTACAGCACCACCTTACACTTTGTAATATAGAGACATGCAGGCAACTGTTAATAAAGGGAATGTCTGAGAGGGGAGATGTATCATGCGAACTGTAGTTCTTTAAATAGTAATCCTACCCACAGAAAGCTCTAGCAAAATGAAAGTGTGCTGCACAGAGCTGTGTAACATAATGATCATATAAAAATAATAACTCCTGAGCTAAGGTGGCATCATCTGTTGACCATTCAGACACATATATAAGTACTTCTCTGTGTTTTTGTTAAGTTTGGAAAACTCCTTTAAGACATACCTTAAAGAGGACCTGTCACCTCTCTGGACATGTCTGTTTTAGTAAATGATTGTATTCCCCAGAAAATAATAATTTTTTAGTATCTTTTCTTTCAACCTTACTTTGTGCTGTTCCTCTGTTATTCCTCAGAGAAATGTATGAAAAAATTGACCACTTGGTGTTAACATTTTGGGGTGTGTCCCTACAGACTGACAATGTCCAATCAGTGCTGACAGAGTGAGAATGTGTAGGGACACGCCCCTTTGACAAGGAAATTGGTATTATCCAGTTGTCAATTTATTCATACATTTACAGGAGTAGCAGAGAAATGGCACAACGCAAATTTCCAAGAAAATATGTCCCCATAATTTTTATTTAATGGGGAATACAACAATTTACTAAAATAGACATGTCAGAAGAGGTGACAGGTCCTCTGTAAAGCGCATATCTGATAAAAATAAGAAAAATCACAACTCCTCCTGCAGTCTCACAGACACCGTAATAGAGAGAAGATACAGCTGAATCCCTATCCTCCCTATTTTCTATTTACAATTTTACACTAGATGGGTTTGAGGTAATTAAGAATTTTCAACAACATTTACAATGAGCCTGTAGGCAGAGAAAGAGGGCTATAGCTTGCTGGAAGTAGCCCTGTTCACACTGAGTTTTTTTGCAGCAAAAATCATCCGAAATTGACTCCCATTGATTTCAATGGGAGGTGGAGGCGTTTTTTACCGCAAGCCAAAAAAAAACGCTGGCGGGAAAAAGAAGCGACATGCCCTATCTTGAGGTGTTTTCCGCCTCAAAAACCCCATTGAAATCAATGGGAGACGCGTTTTTCGGCACAAGACGCTTGCGGTTGTTCCATCTTTCTGTTGACGAGATAGCTAAAAAAAAAAGCCACTTCAAAAAACCGGAGCTGATTTTTTTAGGCAGAATTTTCTGCCTGCAAAAAACTCTGTGTGAACAGGGCCTAAGGTACAGTTGTTAGTTTAGATACGTTCACAAAAAGTAGAATTCCTGCGAAACACACTAGCAGCAAAGTGGATGAAGAAATCTCATCTACATACGGCAGAAATTTTCTGTTGACGAGTTAGCTAAAAAAAAAAAAGCCTCAAAAATCGCGTGTGGTGCAAAACCACTTGAAAAAAAACAGCTGATTTTTTCAGGCAGAATTTTCTGCCTGCAAAAAACTCAATGTGAACAGGGTGATGACACTATCCCCAAATAAGAGATTTTACAAGGTTTCATGTATTCACATGTCCTACTGATTTGTAAAAAAATAACTTCTCATTATAAGTACTCTTTAACATTGCCTACCAGTCTATCATAATGTGATCATTAGGTTTTCTTGTGTTGGGCAATGTTTTCCATAGGACAATGAAGTTCTTCAAGTAGATAGAACAGTCCGGCCTGCATGCACTGGAGAAAACTGTTGTGGAAACTTTTTATTTAACTTTTTTGTTTGTTCTTAAAAATTGTTCTAAGAGCTCAACAAACCATCCGTGCAATGAAAAGTATGCAAAAATGGATGTATCTGGCTTTTTCCCTACAGAGGAAGTTGCCTTTCGAAAAAAGCGCCTGTGCATTAAGTTTATCCCAAGAGACTCCACGGAAGCCGCCATCTGTGACATTCGCATTCTGAGCCGCTCTAAACAGGCCCCACCTCAGTATACATTTATAGGGTGAGTGTGATCAGGTTTACAGACTTTAGTTATTGTACGACGCCATTGCTGCCTATTGCCTGGTGTAGGGTTACGATAAAGTCCAGTTGCCCACTTCCAGATGTCCCATGTTATTGAAGATATGTCACAATGAATGAGCAGCTCATGCTTGAAAATAGACATGTCTAAAATAAAGCGGAGAAAGAAGGAAGGGGTAAATTTACTCAGCCAGGGTTATAAGGATTCATATCCATATATAGATAGTGTTATGTTGCTATCATTGCTGCTAAAGTTGGTGGTACTAGTGTAATGGGGCAGTTACGTCTTCACATTTGCTGATTTTAGAAAGTGCCTACATATATTTGTCATTCATGATACCACCACATCCAGTCTGAGTGCTTAAGGTTTCACCCGTGACCGCCAATACGCCTTTTCATGGAGGTCCCTAATGTGCTTTATTCTGATGCATATGCCTTTTTGACGGTACTGCATCAGAATAATTCTGCGCTGCTGGGAGCAGAAAAGGCTCCCTGCTCTCACCTACCGGAGGTAGATGAGAGCTGGAAGCAGATCTGCTCGAGCAGGTGGGATCCATATCAACATCGATCCCTCCCCGTTTAACCCCTCAGAATCGTCAGACCATAGGGACCGCCGCATCTAAGTGGTTTTAGAGGGAGGAGGCTCACTCTCTCACCCAACCAGAAGTATTGCAGTGTATTATAATAGTGATCAAACGATCGCATAGTCAAGTCTCCTAGTGGGACTAAAAAAAAAAGTTAAAAAAGTTTAATCAAATTAATTAATAATAAATAATCCCAAGTAAAAAATAAATTAAAAACCTACTATTTCCCCTTACAAAATGCTTTATTATAAATAAAAAAATGGCACATATTTGGTATCGTCGCATCCTTAACGACGCAACTATAAAGTTATAACAATATTTAACCCGCACGGCGGCCGTAAAAAATAAAATAAAAACCAGTGTCAGAATTTCTGTTTTCTGTTCATCCTGCCTTAAAATTTTTTTTATAAAAAGTGATCAAAAAGTCGCATGTACTCCAAAGTGGTACCAATAAAAACTCTACAAAAATACAACTTGTCCCGTAAAAAACAAGACCTTACACAGCTATGTCGACGCAAAAATAAGTTATAGCTCTTTGACTGCAACGATGGAAAAACATAAAAAATTTGCTTGGTGATTAAGGCCTAAAATATACCGGTCACTAAGGGGTTGAGCACTTTTTTTCCTTTTTTTTTTTTTTTTTTTCTTTTTCCTGTTTTTGATTTTGCTTACATGCATCCATTCGGAGGCCTCATCGCTCACGTGTCATATTTCTGGCGTCATGGCTCCCATCGTTAAGCAGTGTTGCCAGGAATACGGAACGTGACTACTGATGCCTCCGAATGGCTGGAGAGTTCTAATTGCTGTAGACCTTCAGGCCTTGATCGTGAGAGGGTTAAATATATGCAGTTACAATTTTTAACTGTTTTATGTTTACTAAGATTTCTATTGTCTAAAATGTAATTTAAAATTTTGTTTAAAGACAAACATAAGTCGACTGTGACAAATATGCAACCACAGGCGAAAATCTGGAAAGGGGTAAATACTTTTACGCAGCACTGCAGCCTTAGGAAAGGAAAGTCAACATTTTTTGTAGATTAACTCTTAATTCACCTGAATTACATTTTATCTTAAATTTGTTTTTTAATCTATTGTCCAGGGAGTTGAACAGTATGGGCATCTGGTATCGAATGGGAAGAGTTCCCCGAGCTCCAGAGTCTCCCCAACCGTCAACGCCTTCGTCCCCATCGGCAGTGGTCACGTCTGCCTCTGCTCCAAACCTCCCAAGGTAGACGCCTCTGTTCTTCTTAGATGTCATGTGATCTTGATAGTGAGCCTAATGTAGTCCGTTTAATGACAAAGGTTATTTTAATGATATGGTAAAAAGTATTTTCTGCCATGTTTGATTTGTTGTTTTTTTTAAATATGAAAGGATGCAATCCCACGACAATTTGCATGGGGACATCCTTATGAGGTCCACGAGATCATGAGTTTATTGTACATGCACGAAATCAACCCATTTTTAAATAGAAGCAGGTCTGGCGTCTCTGACCACTTGCGATCAGCCTTGATCACCGGCAAATGCGATCCGACCATTCACGGCCGCTGCAAGAGAAATGTAGCATTTGAAATAAATGACCAACCATGTAAAGCATGGATGCGCCGGTCCCACCAGAGCAGCTTTACATTCGGGCTCATTGAAGAGAGTTCAAAGCATGGGAACCCCCCCTATGGCATCCATTTGATCTTATGTGTTCCCTGTTTGAATGTCACGATGGTTGAGCGTGCCCCCTGTCGCTCCATTCCAAGTATATTCTAATAGGCATACGCATAAGACAGCCCTGGCAACTTTTTTTCAGTCTCCATGGTGACGCCCCAGGGATTATGGCGCCGGTACCGACGAACACTATTACAAGGGGGCTCCCTCCCTAATACACTGCTGCGTTCATGTTTGGTCGCAGCACTAAAGGGGTTACTGCTGGGATCTGAGTTTTGCCTGATTCTGGCAGCAGCAGGGCTACGTATGTCAGCCCCGCTCCTCCACTGATCTCTCAGGTGCACTGGCCGTACCCGCCGTACCCGCAAGATCAACATGATAAAAATGTACATTACGGTGCGGCAACTGACAGCCGTCCATTACATTTTTGACACTTGTCGGAAACTGGGTAATGCATTTTGTATAAGCCCCCAGTTACAGGTTAACGTAAAGCAGAGATGAAATTTTAGACAACTGATCCCAAGTGGAAGACAATGTGGCTGCTACAGACCAGAGGGGGCCCGGCCCTAGTTATTCACATGCCCATTGCTGTTGGGTAGTAAGAATCTGTGCAGGACACCAATCTCCAGAGGAACTGCATTGTTAACAAATAAGGGGTAAATAAATTGGCCCATGGGTCACGGAAAGATCATGGAGGGGAAAACAAACTGACACTTCTGTCCGAGTTGGATGGGTGCCATAATAAAGGCCAGTTCTTATCTTTACACCACTGGTATAAGTTGGCTAGCTTTTTGGCCAAGCCTTTACCCACTATATAACCCCTATATCTCTTTCCACACCATGGGCCTTCAGTGTAAAAACTAGCAAACAAAAAGTTAAGATGCTACCCATAGCAACCATAAAGGCCAGTTCTCTTATGTTATAATAATGGGGTATGTATGCCAACCATTTTTAAGGGGGGGGGGGGGTGCATCTATAAAAGATGATTCTAGCTCCAACCCATCACCATCTCTGCATGGCGTAATCGTGTACAGCTAACATTTCTACAATTTAAACGTGTATAAAAAGACTCATTATTCATCATTGATCAGTTAACGCCAGCTCATAGCCTGGAAGTGAGACACTATTCTCTGCAGGATTAAATTGGCATCTTTTTCCTTCTCAAATAACCTGATTCATCTTGGACTTCATGTCTCTCCGCAGTTTATGGCTTTGCAGCGAAATTGAATCAGTTTTGTTTTACTCGGGAAATAAAACAAGCGTCAGAATAAAATGTATTGTAATCTGGTTGAGTTAAAACGTACCGTGTTCTCTGGAATAATTGAAAGTTCAATTAATGGCGTACGGTAAAACCTGTCTGTCTGTCTACAGATGTATGACATAGCTTGGCGTGTCTGTAATGAGCGGCCGGCTCCTTTGACAAGATGTTTATGTCTCTCCCAAAGTTCTCATGATTTTATGAGCTGCATGTGAGACAAATGCTCTATGCCACTTATCATGTTTGAACAGTGGGGAATATTTACTAGTGTGCGGCAGCCAAGACTTGTGGGTATATGAATTCAGAAATGGTGATCTATATTATAAGCTTTCCGGCAACGTAATAGCCCATTAGTAAAGATTTCAGGTATATAGGCTCAAAATTTAGCTTCTAGAACGGTGCTTCTTATATACGTATTGTGTGTCATGTAGCGCCCTCTTGTGGAGGAGTAGTTTTTTTGTTTTGTTTTTTTTAAGGAGAATTCCACCATAACTGAGTTTATTTAGCTTTTAAGGGCCGTAGTATTTTTATTTTATGCCTCCAGCAGCTACAGTAACAATTGGCAGCCCACAATTGCACCGCCTGGGGGTGCCGATGGCATGACAGGGGAGCTCCCTCTCAGATCGCTTTCATATGGTCACTATTGACCGTGACCTCTAAGGGGTTAACCCCTTCCAGCCGCAGCCCTTTTTGAGATTTTCATTTTAGTTTTTTCCTCCCCACATTCCAAAAGCCATAACGTCTTTATTTTGTGTCGCCAAATTCCGAGAGCCATAACTTTTTTTTATTTTTCCGTCGATTTAAGTGGTATGAGGGTTTATATTTTTCGGGATAAGCTGTAGTTTTTAATAATACAATTTTGGTGTACATGCGACGTTTTGATCACTTTTTTGTTTCATTTTTTATGGGAGATTAGGTGACCAAAAAATAGAGATTCTGGCGTGTACAATTTTTTTTATTTTTACGGCGTTCACCGTGCGGGTTAAATAATACAAGGTTTACTATTCTCTAGGGGGAAAATGGGAAAAGGGGGGTTTTTTTAATTTTTTTTTAAATTAAAAAAAGAACTTTAACTCATGTTTACTTTTTTTATTAGTCCCACTAGGGGACTTCAACCAGCGATCGTTAGATCGCTTGCACAATATACTACAATACTAATGTATTGCAGTATATCGCGATTCTGACAGGCATCTATTAAGCCCTGCCGGAGGCATGGCTTAATAGGTGCTCAAAGATGGCAGACCTGGGGGTCTTCATTCGGACCCCAGGCAGCCATAGCAACCATCGCCCCTACCCCACGATTGCGTTGCAGGGGGCGCGATGAGCTGTTATCGGGGGCCGCCCCTCTTTCTAACGATTTAAATGCTGCGGTCGCTATTGACCGCAGCATTTAACGAGTTAAACGAGCGGGATCGTGCTCGAGCACGAGGCCGCTAGTTACTCTGAAGTGTCGGCTGTAACAAACAGCCAAGCCGACACCGGCATCGTATGGAGTGTGTTCACTCCGTGAGCCCGTTCCATACTTCCCCTACCCGACTTTGGCGTATGGATACGTCAAGTGTCGGGAAAGGGTTAAACTGCGGTGTTATCGGAGTGACCTCCGATCCCGCACATTGTGACGGCAGAAGAGCCGTGTGTTACAGCTGCCGTCCAGCTACAATCCCAAAAGTACATTGGGCAGTACCCATCAGATCACAGTAATGGATATATCTGTTGCTGAGCTGGAAACAGCACCCGCCTGTGACCAATACATCAGTTAAGGGGTTAAAACAAACGAGATAGAAAGACCTTGTAATTTTTAGTTTATCAGTTTTAACCACTGCAATTTATTGTGTGAACGACTTAGAAATGGAAAAAATTCTTAATGTCCTATCATCAAGATATGTTAGCAGAGTGAGGATTGGCGGGAGTACCAATGGTCTGACTCCCGAAAATCAAACAACGAGGGTGCCCATGAAGATCAAAGGGATATACATAAATGGCCGACTTCATATCGCCCATTGAGTAATGGAGAGTGACCACTGCTCTTCCGTGAACAGGGACCAGGCCCTAAGGACAGGACAAGCTTTATTGGTTCCCGAGGCGGCAGTTTTAGAAGGTGCCCCTTCCCATGTTTTTTTTTTTTGTCACGCTGCAGCAAGTTACCAGAATCAAGTTAAAGATGGCTACATCTGTACTTCATCCCCACCCCATGGATCATGAGACAGAGAAACATATTTAAAAAAATTAACTTAAAACATATACGTTAGACCACAGTAAAAGCGCCGCTGAGGTTTGTACTGATCCCGCAACTTTAAAAGAACGCTCATAGTTGTAAATATGTTTTGCCAGTTTAAGCCAAGCTTCACACATTATTAAATGGGCAGACATCCATCCTCTCGCTATAAGAAGCCTTGCCAAAAATAATAGTCTTGTAACTAATTTCTTTTCATGTAAAGAATGAAATAACAATACAGCATATTGCCTAAACGGCAAACGAGAGTCAAACGGCACTTCCGTATACATTTTCAGCTGTATAAATGCCAAAACCTTTGACCAATATTCCCTAATTCTGGAACAAGTCCAAATCATATGCATGAAAACAGCATCCAGAGCGCCATACCTCATCCAACTAGAGGTTTGACGCAGCCCAATTATATACAGAAAAGAAAAAGGATAATAGTCTTATATATCCACATAAATTTAACCACTTTGTGATCAACACAAGGAGAGGACAACTTGACTGTAATATATTGTGCCATCTATCATCCGACTGAACCCCTAAATCGTGTTCCTAGAGTCAGAACTAAATTTGATAGTGACATGAGAATTAATTAATTTATACAATACCTGCATTTCACCCTTTTGCGAGTTTAAAAAAGGTCAAGTATAAAAAAAGTGAGAATTGTATATTCTAATCCACCGTAGAGCTTTGTAAAAAAAAAAATTGTGTCGACTAAAAAGAATTGGGCTGACAAGCTCTCAAAAGGAAGCATCGTGCTGAGACCTAAAGATGGTGCCCAGCAGAGGCCATGGTTACTTGTCGCACATAGGTTAACGTCTTATGGTTTGTCTTCAGCAATATGTTAGATTACAATACAATCAAGATGGTTTATCTACCATCATTGTAACCAACTGGTTTGTTTTTTTTCTACTATATCTATGAGGTTTACATTGATCAATCTCTGTGTTACTTATGGCCCAAGAGGTATATAGTGTTATATTTGGTCCTCTGATCTAGGGCTGGGCAATTAATCGAAATTTAGCGCAATTAATCGACGTCACCTTGCAAATTTAAGTTTTAACAATTATTTTTTTCCCAGGCTTAAACTGTATCTGCGTTTTCAGGACGCAGATACAGTTGAATCCAATGGTAGAGAAATGATGGAGGACAGTTATGGGGGGCATTATATTGTGTGGTTTCAGCTATAGGGGAATTATATAGTGTGGAGGCAGTTATAGGGGCATTATAATGTGTGGGGGCAGCTATGTTTGCATTCTACTTTGTGGAGAGCAGTTATGGGGGTATTATACTCTGTGGGGGTAGCTATGGGGTTGTTATACTCTGTGGGGGCAGCTATGGGGCATTATACCATGTGGGGAACACTATGGGGCACTAAACTGTGTGGGGGCAGTGTCAGCGGGTACAGTACACACCGTAGTATACAACAGGCTCAGAATAAATATTTATTCAATGGCATAGCATGCAAATAGGGGCGTGGTATGCAAAAGGGGTGTGGCCTAAACAATCGTTCATTTATCGTAATCGAGGTTACATGTTCAATTAATCAGGCTTTTGATTTAGGTCATAATTGCCCAGCCCTACTCTGATCTCTCTTTTGGTTATAGATCCTTTCAGTGTTAAAGTAGAAGATGGCATTTTCTACGCTTTAGGCCCCGTGCACATGGCCATATTTGGAATTTATATTGCACGATCCTGCTAAGGGCCTTTGCTGTACCTCCATGGGCCTCTGATTTTTACATTAGGCACAGAGACGTTGCAAGTATTGAATCTAGAAGAATGTATGATGCCTCACGAAGAAACAATACTGCGCCACATGAAGTGCAATATGCGTCCGTACTGTGGACCCCTACTGTACTCCATACATCTCAGTATGCTCCTACTCAAGGAATTACCTTGTGCAGACTTTCTTTTTGCCCATAATCCCTTTTTCACCTCCCAAAGGTCTTCTGAAAAAGCTTTATGTAATTATCCCTTTACAGTAGTCAATGTGTATTATCTGGCTATGGTTGTGATCGTGTCCATTAATATGGAGAAGAGTATAAAAAGATGAGGCAGACATGTGTCTGCTCATAAATTCTTCAACAGTAACATAAATCTATCGAATCTAGTGCAAAAAATAATTAAAATGCATCTCCTTCCACATAATAAAACTTCCATGATCCAAAGAATATTCTGTTTTTATACTCGGCACAGTTTGGAGTTACAATTTGTTCTCCAGAGCTGCTGTAATGGGAGATGGAAGTTGTTGAGTGACCGCAACAATAGTCAGCCATTCAAGCAGGTATGGGGCTGTTTTTCAGTCACCCAGTCACAGTTTGCTACTCCTCTCCTCTCTCAAAGGGATTTTACAATATTTTCAAAAGCCCCAGTATATCTTGCATATTGGTAAAAATAACAAATCGGCATACATAGCTTTCATATACCCGGCAGACTGTTTGTAGTCCCCGGCAGGTCTTTATTTACTAGGTTGCAGTGGGGACGGGCCATGCTTGACACCTGACTGTCGGTACAGCAATATTATTGCTGACGCCTACTAAACAGACTGATAGGGGACCAGGGAGCTGATGGCATGGCAGCAGCAGGAGATTTAAAAGGGGAGTATGTGACTATTTATTTTTTATTTTTTTATTATAGGAGTGTTCTATTTGGTGTCGGAAAAACATATGTAAATATGTAACTCACATCGCCTTACCCCTTTTTTCTTTATTTGTACCCTATGGCTCCTCCGGTACAACAAATTTTGCAAATTAAGCAATATATTTTTTTAATGCAATCTTTTTTTTCCTTTTTTGTTTTTGTGGAGGTATCTTCTAACGTCTTAACAATCTGTTCTTATGGGGGTGACACTAACAGCCTATGGTGTGAATTCCCCAGTGCACTGTAGGAACACTTCTAAATGTTCATGTTTGTATTAAGTTTATTGTAATTGTTTCAGTCTTCACCTAATATGATGGAGTTTATTCTAATTACAAATGTAGAGCTGTTCTTTGTGTCAGTTTAGTTCCTCTAAATGATGATTAATTGTAACGGCTGTAATTTGAATGGAGACATGTCCCAGTTTATTTCCTGGGGGGAACTAGTCTTTATACTGGTATTTGATTTGCCATATGCTCAGGCTCCATACGCGAAGAAGCGACGTTAGCTCAGAGTCTGGAAAGCGGCTTCTCATCCTGCAATCCAATCGCTTTTTCTTTATGATTAGGAACTTAGATGATATGTGGGTACATTTGATTCCTCTTTATTACAGACTATACAGTACAGTGATATTACTATGCTCTGTTTTTCTAATACAGATCTCTTAATCCTCTGCACATAGAGTTAAATTATTAAGAGTTGTCCACCTGCAGCTGCCACTAGAGGGAGCTTAGTTGCTTACTGCATACTGTTTTATTATTAAAGGGTAACTAAACGTTTGACAAACTTCTGACCTGTCATAGTGACACGTCAGAAGTTTTGATTGGTGGGGGTCCGAGCACTGAGACCCCCACCAATCGCTAAAATGAAGCAGCAAAAGTGCTCGTGTGAGCGCTCAGCCGCTTAGTCTCTGTTCGGCTTTTTCCGGAATCAGTGTAT